>NC_043014.1:10940201-10960201 GCF_006345805.1 Octopus sinensis | reverse complement strand
CTGAGTTCAAATTCCACCGAGGTCGACTTTGCCTTTCATCCTTTCGGGGGTCGATAAATTAAGTACCAGTTATGCACTGGGGTTGATGTAATCGACTTAATCCCTTTGTCTGTCCTTGTTTGTCCCCTCTGTGTGTAGCCCCTTGCGGGTAGTAAAGAAATAAGAAACTCGAAGAAGTCTGTCCGTGTTTTATCCCCACCCCCGCCTTTGCTTGACAACCAGTGTTGGTGTGTACATGTTTCTGTAACCTAGTGGTTCAGCAAAAGAGACTGATAAAATAAGTACCAAGCTGTAAAAAAAAAAAAAACAATAAAGAAATAAAAATTAATACTGAGGTTGACTCATTTGACTAAGTTTTTCTTCAGTGTGGTGCCCCAGCATGGCCAAAAGATTATACGTGTACATTTTATCTTTTTGCAGCTGACTACGAGCGTAACCAGGAGGAGGAGAGGGATCAGAGGACGCTCCCAACGCATGGCACGAAGCGGAAACGCGAGAGCAGCAGCGGAGGAGGAGGAGGAGGAGGAGGTAGCCGCAACAGACGCAGCAGCAGCGGAGGAGGAGGCGGCAGCCGCAGCGGAGGAGGAGGCGGCAGCCGCAGCGGAGGAGGAGGTGGGGGAGGAGGCGGCAGCCGCAGCAAGCACTCGAAGAAGTCGAAGAAATCCAGAAAATAAAGAGAGCGGAGGTGCGTGCTGGTTTCGGTCGTCCTGGTGGCACGGTCGGCGGGGTTTTGCGGACGGGTGAGTGAGTGAGTGCCACCACTCGCCCTGTGCGAGTGGGGGGCTTAACTCAGATGTCGTAATCACAATGGGTGTTGCTCACCACTCCAACTCATACCATCTCCATGACTACCGCCACCACCACCACTACCACTACCACACTTGTAAACCACCACCACTGCTATTAATACTACCACAACCACCACCACCACCACCACCACTACTACTACTACTACCACCACAAGTACAGTAACTATCACTAAAGTTATTACCATCACTACTACTACTATTATTGATACTACTACTACTACAACTACTAATACAGGTCCTACTGTGCAGGACATCTATCCATCCCCTTTTACCTGACCATCCCTCCTGATGTATCAAAACCCACTTCTGAGATCCCATTCGACACATTTTCCACATAACTATGTTTGTCATGGCATCACACATACATACACACACACACACATCTATATGCTCCCCCCCCCCCTCCACCTTCTGCTACCTCCCTCTCATGCATATATATATATACATACATATATATACATACATACACGCACACAGACATGTAACAGTTTGCTGTAAAAGAACTGGTCCTTATTTTGTGGCCCAACCCCCCTTTTGGATTGTCGAGGAAAAGTTGCAACAATGCAAAAGAATGAACGAGAGAGAGAAAGAAAGAAAGAGAGAGAGAGAGAGAGAGAGTGAGATAGAATTATTGGAGCTAACAAACAAACAAACAAAATATGTAACTAAAAAAAAAAAAGAATTAAAAAGAAAGACTAAAATGATGAGAGATACAAAACAATGATTATAAATAAATAAAATGATTTAAATTGCTTTGGTTGTTGAAACATCCCAATATGAGTTTTTGTGTGTGTATTTAAATGTCTCTCTCTACACACACGTGTGTGTTTGTATAGTTTATTGTTTTGTTAAAGTAGGATCAACAAAAAATGTACTCCCTCCAGTCATCGTCATCATCATAATCATCATTTAGCGTCCGTTTTCCATGCTAGCATGGGTTGGACGGTTCAACTGGGGTCTGTGAAGCTGGAAGGCTTAGTCAGGCCCAGTCAGATCTGGCAGTGTTTCTACGGTTGGATGCCCTTCCTAACGCCAACCACTCCGTGAGTGTAGTGGGTGCTTTTTACGTGCCACCCGCACAGGTGCCAGACAGAGCTGGCAAACGGCCACAATCGGATGGTACTTTTACGTGTCACCGGCATGGGGGCCAGGCGAGGCTGGCAAACGGCCACGATCGGATGGTGCTTTTACGTGTCACCAGCATGGGGGCCAGACAGAGCTGGCAAACGTCCACGAACGAATGGTGCTTTTACGTGTCATCGGCACGGGGGCCAGGCGAGGCTGGCAACGGATACGAACGGATGGTGCTTTTACGTGCCACATAAATATTGGGTTGTCCGGAAAGTTCCTGCCGATTTATAGTAGCTTACCTTTCGACTTATTTTAGAACATGGTTGAGTTCGTAAAATAGGATTTGACTACACCTCCATTTAGAGCACAATTTAAGCTATCTTTTCATGGAAGAAGACATGTTCCTATAACCTGTGTTAATTCTGTAACCCTTTAAAATGGAAGATAAAAGCTCATAAGGGCCGGACTTAGCACTGTTTTTATGGATTATAAATGACCGATATTTTAATCACTTCTTTCCGCTTGAACCGGAGGTCATTCCGTCGTAGAGTCAACTTACCCCCTATTGCTGGAACATATTTACTATCTGAATAAACTGGAGCAACCTATTGGGTTGTCTGGAAAATTCGTGCCGATTTATAGTAGCTTACATTTCGACTTATTTTAGAACATGGTTGAGTCCGTAAAATAGGATTTGACTACACCTCCATTTAGAGCACAGTTTAAGCTATCTTTTCGTGGAAGAAGGATTATGTTCCTATAACCTGTGTTAATTCTGTAACCCTTTAAAATGGGAGGTAAGAAAGTTCATTTTCGGCACTTGATGCTTTGGGAACCAGACAAAAATTGCTGCAGCTCGGCTGGGATGTGTTACCCCACCCTCCATGTTTACCAGATATTGCTCCTTCGGATTTCCACTTATTCAGGTCTTTGCAGAATAGTCTTAATGGTAAAAATTTCAATTCCTTGGATGATGTAAAAAGATACCTTGATGAATTCTTTGCCATGAAACCACCTCATTCTGGGAAGAGGGTATTTTCAAGGTAAACGAAAGATGGAGACGCATTGTGCAACAAAATGGTTCATATTTGGTTGATTAAAAATGTAATGGCAAGTATTTATTGACCTTTTTCTTTCCTTTAAAAATCGGCATGAACTTTCCGGACAACCCAGTATTATTTAACTCATTAGTATTCAGACTGCTCTGTCAAATGTAATGCCTGTTTATTCACATGGTATCGAATTAATCATGCATTATCTCATGGTTGTGAGATTTCGGTGATTTACCTCTTTACTCTGGGAATGATATTGTGCGGGTAGGTTTAAAAGGCTGGATCTAACTGGTTTTGAAACATAAAGACTGTCAGATATTTAGGTTGGATATGGTTGGTTTAAATGTTAAAGGGTTAATGTACACAGTATAAGAGTACAAGGTACTACTAGTTATAAAAATGTGCCGAGACAAGTGTTTCCACGGCATGAAACTATTAATAGCTTATATCTTTATACTACCATAAATCCTCGAGTATAATCAGCATTTTTCCCCCCAAATTTAAAGGTCAAAATCCCTAGTGCATACTATATACGAGGTTAAAAAAGAAAAATATTTTCTAAGCAATGTCCGAATCTCTATTTGCTGTCCAGCAATGTTTATTCAAACGCATTTTGCAATGTCGGGCACGAAAATACATTAAGCTAAGCCTGAAAGCAATGAAGTCATAAAAGAATCATCCATAACTTGCAGTAAGCAACATTTATTAAACGTTATTACGGTTATTTCTTTATTTTCTGTAAACAAAATGCAGAAAAAAGCCACAGGAGTGGCTGTGTGGTAAGTAGCTTGCTAAACAACCACATGGTTCCGGGTTCAGTCCCACTGCGTGGCATCTTGGTCAAGTGTCTTCTGCTATAGCCCCGGGCCGACCAAAGCCTTGTGAGTGGATTTGGTAGACGGAAACTGAAAGAAGCCTGTCGTATATATGTATGTGTGTGTGTTTGTGTATCTGTGTTTGTCCCCCTAGCATTGCTTGACAACCGATGCTGGTGTGTTTACGTCCCTGTCACTTAGCGGTTCGGCAAAAGAGACTGATAGAATAAGTCCTGGGCTTACAAAGAATAAGTCCCGGGGTCGATTTGCTCGACTAAAGGCGGTGCTCCAGCATGGCCGCAGTCAAATGACTGAAACAAGTAAAAGAGTTTGCATTATGTTATATATACTATAATAATAAAGGACGTTACCGTATACATTTTTACAAACCAAGGATGTTGTATAGACCTCCTTGACTCAAGTTAGCGAAGGGGTGTATATTATACACAAGGTTTAGGTTTTTCAGAGATACAGCCCCCTAAAAATCCCCTGTGTATTATACTCAAGGGCAGACTATATTCGAGGATTTACGGTATATATATTAAATGCAAGTATGTGTGTATATATATATAATATATATATATATATATATATATATGTGTATATATGATTATAGTGCTAGTTGTGTGATCCTGAAAATTCTGTTTACAGGAAGTTAGTAAGCATGTACATGGCTTGAGTAGATGACTTAAAAGTGGACTCGATCAACAAAGTTTATTAATCAGTATGTATTGTTATAACACTTCATCTCCTGTTGAAATAGATGCAATTTCCAGTAAGTGGCTGCCACTGTACAACTCTCAGTTCAGTAGTGAAGATTGCTTGCTATGTGATTAAGTTTAAGGGTGTAGGCAATGAGGAAGGTAATTCCAGGCTGTATATGTTTCCAAGCCACTCTGAACATGTTTTATGTAACTTGCAACACACACACACAGAGCTGAGGTCTTTCTCTGATCTAATTTAGTTGTGGTTGTAATACATTGTTGTTAATTTGTGTATGTATAATATATATATATATATATCATCATCATCATCATTTAGCGTCTGCTTTCCATGCTAGCATGGGTTGGACGGTTCAACTGGGGTCTGTGAAGCCAGAATATATATCTTTATATATAAAAGTGAAGTTGTGTGTCTGTCTCCTACGATTTAGATTCCTAACTACTCCCACATTTTGCGGTGCAGTTTAACTAAAACCGGGTATCTTATAGTCGTGATTCATATCGAGCCCTTCTGGGTATTAGCGCGCGTCTACGATGAGTCTACGATTAAAAAAAAAATTTACCATCATTTTTTTTCAATTTTAATGCATTTTTTCGCTATTATATAAGGGAAATAACTCTCTAAAAATGTCTAGGATGAGTCAACGATTTTTAAAAACATTTACCATCATTTTTTTTTCCATTTTTAATGCATTTTGTTGCTATTTTTTGGCTATAACTCTCTAAAAATGCTTATATAGTTATTTCCCTTACAAATCCAAGCAACGCCGGGCGATACTGCTAGAATATATATATATATATATATATATTAATTAAAATCTTAGGGTAGCAAGAATATTTATCGAAAAAATTCTTAGTTACCAGTGGTCTAGCGAGAAGGAAAAAAATTAGTCAATAGACTATACATAATTCATAGAAGAATACAGTGTACATTCAAACACAAAAGAGATACCCCCAAAAATGGGATATCTGACTCACTAGAAAGAGCAGTTAAACTTCAAGCCACCAATTGTTGTAATTCCGAAAGTGATTGGAAAATAATATATATATAATATATATACACCTACATACACATACATATTAGATACGCTGTTAGGAGTTATATTAGACATTCTCAGATTGGTTTGGAAATAGTGGAAATAGGGGGAGAGAGGGAGAGGTGCTGTATGTTACATGGATATCAAGTGGAAAAAAGAAGAGCCATGTTCAATCACTTGGAATAAAGACCTCAGTCTGAGAGTGAATAAAAATTCTATCCAGAATCATGAGTCCAACAGAAAACATTTTATCAGGTTAATGATTATAGACCAAGTGCTTGTGTATATACATGTTTACAAGGATGTCTGTGTATGCTTGTATAGATGTTTGTATAAATACGTATACATTTGTGTATATATACTCTTTTACTCTTTTTTTTATCTCTTTTACTTGTTTCAGTCATTTGACTGCGGCCATGCTGGAGCACCGCCTTTAGTCGATCAAATCGACCCCGGAACTTATTCTTTGTAAGCCCAGTACTTATTCTATCGGTCTCTTTTGCCGAACCGCTAAGTGGCGGGGACGTAGACACACCAGCATCGGTTGTCAAGCAATGCTAGGGGGACAAACACAGGCACACAAACACACACACATACATATATATATACATATATACGACAGGCTTCTTTCAGTTTCCGTGTACCAAATCCACTCACAAGGCATTGGTCGGCCCGGGGCTATAGCAGAAGACACTTGCCCAAGATGCCACGCAGTGGGACTGAACCCGCAACCATGTGGTTGTTTAGCAAGCTACTTACCACACAGCCACTGTGATGTTCTCATGAGGATACGTCTTATTTTTGTTGGTGTGTTGGGATATATACTTTGCGTGTTACGCTTGGCATCCGAACGTGATTATTGCCAGAGCGGCTAACTGGCTTCCATGCTGGTGGTATGTAAAAGGCACCATTCGTGTGTGATTGTTACCAGCGTTGCCTTACTGGCACTTGTTCCAGTGGCACATGAAAAAACATTCGAGCGAGGTCGTTGCCAGTGCCGCTGGACTGGCCCTCATGCTGGTGGCACATAAAAGCATGCACTCCACTCTCGGAGTGGTTGGCGTTAGGAAGGGCATCCAGCTGTAGAAACTCTGCCAGATCAAGATTGGAACCTGGTGCAGCCATGTGGTTCGCCAGTCCTCAGTCATACGTCCAACCTATGCTAGCATGGAAAGCGGACATTAAACGATGATGATAATGATGACTATTTTAACATATATGCGGAACCCTCATGTATTAGGAACCCTTTAATTTTTTGAGCTTGAAACTTGGAAAAAAGGTTTTGTAAGGAATTATAATACTGTCCCTGTGTAAGAAACTCCTATATTTTTTTAGCCTAATTTTTGACGAAACACCGGTACCCTATACAAGTTAAAATATGGTATGTGTAACAGAAGGCAGGACTTTTTCATTAGCCTGACAGATTGAATATCCAGACATGGTTGTCCCACCCATGCTAGCACGGAAGGTAGATGTTAAAAGATGTTATGTGTATTTAAAAGCTGGCTGTTTAGGTCGAGAGCTAATGAGCTTAATCATTATTATGTTTCAGAGAAGATGCTATCATCAAATATACATGGATGTGTGAATATTTAGCATATCTATGTGCATATTGTGTGAACCTTTGTATATAAGGTGAATATTCTAGACATGATGTGAGGATGCAGAGTTGGTTGATGTTTTATTTCATACAGATAATATTTGTGTATGTATATATATGTGTATATATGTGTGTTTGTATATATATATATATATGTGTGTGTGTGTGCGTGTGTGTATTTATGTATATATATATGTGTGTATTTATGTATATATGTATGTGTGTGTGTGTATTTATGTATATATGTATGTGTGTGTGTGTGTGTATTTATGTATATATGTATGTGTGTGTGTGTGTGTGTATTTATGTATATATGTATGTGTGTGTGTATTTATGTATATATGTGTGTGTGTATGTATGTATGCGTATGTGTATATATGTGTATGTATGTATATATGTGTGTGTGTGTATGTATGTATATATGTGTGTGTATGTATGTGTATATATATGTGTATATAATGTATTATGTGTGTATATGTATATAAAAATCGTAAAAAAGGGATTTTTATAGAAAACAAAAGCACCTTTTTGATGTAAAAAATCTTTGGTGTTAACATGGTCCGATTTGAATTTTTTCTTCTATGGAAGGAAGAGCAAGCCTTCTTCTATCATACTCTCAATTTTGGTCAACTTGTGCCGCAGGGTCTCGGAAGAGATAGTGTTAGTTGAAGGCTACCAAACTTGCCATACGCAGACTTCTGCTTTATATATATAGAGATTTAATGTAATATGGACTAGTCAGAGTTACTTCCCTTCCACTAGCAACCTTTACAGATGCATCTTAGAATTATCAGTTTGGAATTGACTGATAGAAAATTGATCGATTTTTTTTTTTAATATTGGAAAGACTTGGAGATTATTACGACCAAGAATCTTCCCAAAATTCAAGTTCGATTTGAAAGGAACAAGATTTCGAGACATACAGGAAATTCAAGAGAATGTAACGAGACAGCTGTTTGCTATCCTCCCAAAAGAAGTTCCAGGAATGCTTCCATCCATGGAAACCACACTGAATAAAGTGTGTGGCTTCAGAGGATCTACATCGAAGGAAATTAAATACCGATTTGATACGTGTTGTAGTTTTCTTTTTTTTTTTTTATAGCACCAGGAGTGGTTGTGTGGTAAGTAGCTTGTTTACCAACCACATGGTTCCGGGTTCAGTCCCACTGCGTGGCAGCTTGGGCAAGTGTCTTCTACTATAGCCTCGGGCCGGCCAAAGCCTTGTGAGTGGATTTGGTAGACGGAAAGTGAAAGAAGTCGTATATATGTATATATATATGAGTTTGTGTGTCTGTGTTTGTCCCCCTAGCATTGCTTGACAACCGATGCTGGTGTGTTTATGTCCCCGTAACTTAGCGGTTCGGCAAAAGAGACCGATAGAATAAGTACTGGGCTTACAAAAGAATAAGTTCCGGGGTCGAGTTGCTCGAATAAAGGCGGTGCTCCAGCATGGCCACAGTCAAATGACTGAAACAAGTAAAAGAGTAAAAGAGAGTCCCGCTACTTTATGATCTGACCTCGTACGCGCTACTCCAAACAAGTGATTGGTTAATTCGATCGAACCGATTCCGCTATTGATTGCTACTTATTCTACATCGGTGTTGAACACGTAAAAAGCACCCACTACACTCACGGAGTGGTTGGCGTTAGGAAGGGCATCCAGCCGTAGAAACACTGCCAGATCAGACTGGGCCTGATGCAGCCTTCTGGCTTCACAGACCCCAGTTGAACCGTCCAACCCATGCCAGCATGGAAAGTGGACGCTACATGATGATGATGATGATGATGATGAAAACTGGCCCTAGAATATAAAAGACTGCAATTAAACCTTATCGTCATCGCCTGAATCTCCGGCCCCTTCCTTCGGTGCTTCTACAACGGCGCTTAAGGTGGTTCGGTCATGCGACCCGGCGTCCAGAGGGTGAGCCGATTCGCAATGTCCTCTTCCCACCTACACTTCCCAGCTGGCGCAAACGCGCGGGTGAGCATTGTTTAGAAGGGGATCATCACCTTACAAGAATAGGGATATCGGGCGGCCTGTCAGAGAAATGAACCCCGCGAGATGGAGTGATTCATGCAGCGTAAGACAGTGTAAGTCGAGAACAAGGTCAGTAATCAGGAATACAAGAACAGTGTAAGACCTGGGCAATGACGATAAAGGAGGACCTCTCCGAACTCTCTGGTCCGCAGGTGGTCGCTCTGCGCAGATGGAACCGCAAATGGCTCGCTATCTCCGGTGACCTCGCACGAGACCGTCGAGCGTGGGCCGCCATGGTTCATGATGCCGTTAGGACCAGAGAAGAAGCTGGCTTAACCCACCCTGGGTGAACGCCGTCATAAGTACAAGTAAACCTTATACCACATTTTAATCAGATTCTTTATCAATTCTATCAATCAGCATCTTTATAAGGATTTTAAACACCGTACAAATCCACTCGTAATATGCAGAGGCATGACAAAATGTCGACAAAAAACAACTCCAGCTAAACAAAAGAAACAAATATTTTCATCGACTTTTTAGAATTCTAATTGGAAAAGGAAAGTGAGGAAGAAGAGAGAAGCTCTACCTCCCAGTGAATTAATGAAAAGAAGTGTGACTGGCAAAAATGGTAAGAGTGAATGGCTTTACTTCAAGCATGCGCCTGTGGACTGGAGAGCAACAATTGGTTTAGGGCTTGTGCCTTTGGCGGTCAGGGTAATCTTGGATATGTTGGGGTTCCTTGATTGGCCCTAGTTGTAGGGCCAATCCAGAGGACTACATCATTCATGTTGTAATATACTTAGTACGCTATGTTTACTCTTTTCACCCCCCTTTTTTCCTCCTCATCTTTTATGTAAATTCCTACACTTCTTCTTCTTCTTCTTCTTCTTGAAGTGAATTGTGAGAACCGTTAGCAATCTCGGGCGAAATGTTTAATGGCATTTCTTCTGTCTTCGTCGTGTTCTTAGTTCAAATTCCATCCAAGTCGACTGTGCCTTTCATCTTTTATCGGGGTCGATAAATTAGATAAGAGCGAAACACTAGGATTGATGTAATCGACTAGTTTCCCTCCCCACCCACCACCAAATTCCAGCCTTGTGTCTATAGTAGAAAGGATTATTATTATTATTATCATTATTATTCAGGCGGGTTAATGCTTCGGAGCAACTGCTTAGCAGGATTTTTTCCGGTTTTTTACGTTCTGAGTTGAAATTCTGCCGAGGTTGACTCACATTTCATATTTTCATGACGGTAAAATGAGTACCTGTCACGTACCAGGGTCGATGTGGTCCTCCATAATTTATGGTAGGGGAGGTAATTCAAGGCAAGGATGTAAAATGAAATATAAATATGGTTAATGGATGTCTTGTACTTCTCAGTTGTTCCAGTTTGAAATATTTCTCATCACCATATACGTAAAATAACGTAGAAATTTCCTTTCACCACATAATTGTTGGTTTTGTGCCAAAATTTGCAACTAAAATTACACCGGTGATCTACTAGAAGGGTTAATGCTTTGTAAAAACGGCTGAGCGGCATTTCTCCCGGCTGTTTTCAATCCTGTTTCAAATTCCGCCGGTGTCAAAATTTGAAACTATGGAATAAAAAATTCCGACGATAAACCGTACGTAATGTGGTGAAAGGAAATTTCTACGTTATTTTACGTATATGGTGATGAGAAATATTTCAAACTGGAACAACTGAGAAGTACAAGACATCCATTAACCATATTTATATTTCATTTTACATCCTTGCCTTGAATTACCTCCCCTACCATAAAAGTTGCTTCCCTTGTTTACCTATTTCTTCCAAGTAAAATAATTATCCTCTTTGGACTTACCGTAAATCCTTGAGTATAATACGCAGGATATTTTTAGAAGGCTGTACCTCTGAAAAGCCAAAACCTTGTGTATAATACGCACCCCTTCTCTAACTTGAGTCAAGGAGGTCTATATAACGTCCTTGGTTTGTTAAAGTGTATACAGTAACATCCTTTATTATTATTGTATATATAACATAATGCAAACGTGTAGCTTTTTTGTGCATTTTATTTACAGAAAATAAAGAAATAACCGTAATAACGTTTAATAAATATTGCTTACTGCAAGTTATGGATGATTCTTTTATGACTTCATTGCTTTCAGGCTTAGCTTAAGGTATTTTTGCGCCCCACATCACAAAATGCATCTGAATGAACATTGCCGGACAGCAAATAGAGACTTGAACATTGCTTAGAAAATATTTTTCATTTTTACCTCGTATATAGTACGCACTAGGGATTTTGACCTTTAAATTTTGGGGAAAAAATGCGGATTATACTCGAGGATTTACGGTAATGTTGCTTCATTTTGATTCTAAATTGCATGTGTTTAATTCGATCTCCTTCTCAATAAACTTGAAGAAGGCACAAGTAAACTCACTCCTGCATCAGGTGAATTCTTCTTTAGACCAAAAGTCTTCATGATGAGCACCGGATTAGAAGTAAATACATTTATTTCGTATTAATTTTTCGTAGAAGGCCTGGCATTTTAGATGAGAGGCTAGTCACTTTCATCGGTCCCAGTACATAAATGATAGTTATTTTGTGAACCTTGGAAGAATGAAAGACAAAGTCGACCTCGGTGGAATTTGAACTCTGAACGTAAAGCCGAAAGAAATGCCCCTAGAACATTTTTCCGGGTCTGCTAACCATACTGCCAGCTCGCCGCCTTAATCCCTTCTACACAAGGCCTCAAATTTACGAGGAGGAGGATAATCGATTACATCGACCCCAATGTTCAACAGGTACTTCTTTTATCGACCTCGAAAGAATGAAAGGCAAAGTCACCTCGGCAGCGTTTCCATTCAGAACATAAAGACGGACGAAATACCTATTTCTTTACCACCTACAAGGGGCTAAACACAGAGAGGACAAACAAGGACAGACAAACGGATTATATCGACCCCAGTGCGTAACTGGTACTTAATTTATCGACCCCGAAAGGATGAAAGGCAAAGTCGACCTCGGCGGAATTTGAACTCAGAACGTAGCGGCAGACGAAATACCTATTTCTTTACTACCCACAAGGGGCTAAACACAGAGAGGACAAACAAGGACAGACAAATGAATTAAGTCGATTATATCGACCCCAGTGCGTAACTGGTACTTAATTTATCGACCCCGTAAGGATGAAAAGCAAAGTCGACCTCGGCGGAATTTGAACTCAGAACGTAACGGCACACGAAATACCTATTTCTTTACTACCCACAAGGGGCTAAACACAGAGGGGACAAAGATGGACAGACAAACGATTAAATCGATTATATCGGTTCCAGTGCGTAACTGGTACTTAATTTATCGACCTCGAAAGGATGAAAGGCAAAGTCGACCTCGGCGGAATTTGAACTTAGAACGAAAGGACAGACAAAATACCTCTAAGCATTTTTCCGGTGTGCTGAAGATTCTGCTAACTTGGTCTTTGCATGTCCCAAGTACAAGTTGCGGAATGGCATGCTTGACAAAGTTGACCACGCTTGTTTATTGCTTAGGAATATCTGCAATTGCTGCGGCCGCAACGCATATTTGCGCATTTTCAGCCCCGGCATGTCGAATCCGCTGCGCAAAGCGTATTGGTTGCAGAAGGACCGCTTGACCAGAGGAATCCATCCTTTCCACTAGAAGTGGAAGAGCAAACGCTCTGACTTGGTGCGATACGAGCTGGAGCAAGGTACGACAGTCAGCCGCTGATATATGACAAAGCAGATATACGCGTTCGCCCCTTCTGCCCGACTTCTCAGAGATCGCTTCCTCTCGGCCCATTTCTAGGCGAGTGACCACTCCTCGTTAACTCGTCCCAGTTTTTAACCACTTGTAAGTGTGGGCTAAACTAAAACCCAAGCAATTCCATCGGTCCATCCGACTAGCGTCACACGATGCTGTTGAGCGGCATGGATTTGTCTTTCCATGTGCTAATCTGTAAACCCACTGATTTACCCGGGTTAATTTTTGCTCCAGTCTGCTTTTCATATTCCTCTAGGTAGTTGCCAACCACGCCGATTTCTGAGGTTCCCAACACCATTCCGGTGACGTCGTCCGCATATGCTTACACAGTCCTTCCACGTCGCAGTTCGAGCGGGATGCTCTCTAACAGCTCTAGTTTCCGAGGTGGTCGCTCGAGGTCAGTATGTACAAAAGGGAAGAGAGAGGGTATCTTTGGCGGACCGAACGTATGATCTGAAACGGTTCTGATTGGTGGCCGTTCACTCTGACCACTGAGCAGATTCTGTTATACAGTGAAACGATCCAGCCTTTAAAAACGGGATCGTAACAGGCTACTTTGATAACTTCCCTAAAGAATCGATGGTCAACCCTAGCGAAAGCTCTTGATTGTCCTAAATTGATCAGAGCCCACTGAAACCTGGTTTACTTCCTTCTTTTGATTGTCCTAAATTGATCAGAGCCCACTGAAACCTGGTTTACTTCTTTATGATGAATCACATGAGGTGGAGGCTGAGTATTAACCTGGACGAATTACGTATATCTGCGCTTCCTCGAACCACACTTTTGACGACAAATGCCAACATCTTTTTTAATATCTTGATTAGAATCGTAAACTGTGTGTGGAGCAGAGTTATAGTAAAGAAATAGGTATTTCGTCTGTCTTTAAGTTCTGAGTTCAAATTCCACCGAGGTTGACTGTGCCTTTTATATTTTCGGGGACTTATTAAGTACCAGTTTCGTACTGAGGTCGATCTAATCGACTGGCTCCTGTTGGTGTTGTTTTTGCTGTTCACGATGTTACTATTATTTGTGTCAATGCTTGGTGTTGGTGTTGTTATGGTGGTGGTGGTGGAGTTGCTGTTGTTGTTGTTGTTGTTGTTGTTGTTGTTGTTAAGCAACAAGACGGGTAAGGGTGATTAGGTGATGGTCTAGGGCTTAGGGGCGGGAGACCCCAGACTTTGTAAAAAAAAAAAACTTTGGTTGTCTTGTAGTCGAGGGCTCTTCGTTGACGCCCGACACCACTGGGAGGTGGTCCTCGAAGTCGCTGCAAATGGAGATCTCCAGGTCCAAATTTTTGAACGGCTGCTGCTGCTGCTTTTGCTGTCACTCTGCATACTCTTTTACATGTTTCAGTCATTTGACTGCGGCCATGCTGGAGCACCGCCTTTAGTCGAGCAAATCGACCCCGGGACTTATTCTTTGTAAGCCTAGTACTTATTCTATCGGTCTCTTTTGCCGAACCGCTAAGTGACGGGGACGTAAACACACCAGCATCGGTTGTCAAGCAATGCTAGGGGTACAAACACAGACACACAAACACATACAAAAAAAAATATATATACATATATACGACAGGCTTCTTTCAGTTTCCATCTACCAAATCCACTCACAAGACATTGGTCGGCCCGGAGCTATAGCAGAAGACACTTGCCCAAGGTGCCACGCAGTGGGACTGAACCCGGAACAATGTGGTTGGTTAGCAAGCTACTTACCACACAGCCACTCCTGCACCTATGCTCAACATCGTGCAATTATTGTTGATGGTGCTGCTGCCGAGTTTTTCTGTGGTATTCCCAACTCCTAGTACCCCGACGTTAGGCAGCTTGCTGTTGGTATTGTTATTATTGTCCGCTCTCGCTTCCATCACCACTCACCACGCAAATACCTCGCATTTGAGGAAGGGGAAGGAAAACTTCGTCTTCCTTGAGGATACCTATTTCTTTACTACCCACAAGGGGCTAAACACAGAGAGGACAAGCAAGGACAGAGAAACGGATTAAGTCGATTACATCGACCCCAGTGCGTAACTGGTAGTTAATTTATCAACCCCGAAAGGATGAAGGCAAAGTCGACCTCGGCGGAATTTGAACTCAGAACGTAACGGCAGACGAAATACGGCTGGGCACTTCGCCCGGCGTGCTAACGTTTCTGCCAGCTCGCCGCCTTTTCCTTGAGGACACCGACATCTTGAACGTGGATTTCTTTTTCTCTTAACGTCACCGAGCTATTTTCAGGAGGCAAAATTTGCTCTTTAAGAGCTAAAGCTAACATAAAACACCAGCCAAAGAATTTCTAGTTCCCTTAATGACAAATTACAATAAAATATATGCACATAAAGACACAAAACTGGTGAAAAACAACGATTCCAAGAGAGACTTACACAACATGGTAAAAAGTACGTCTGAACTATTCCGCAGCAAATAATAATAATAATAATAATAATAATAATAATAATAATAATAATAATAATAATAATAATAATAACGATAATAATAATAAGATTGCTACCTAACTCAGATACCAGGAAACCCCAAAAATGGCAGAAATTCAAAAGATAGTGCTTATGGGAACTGCTCAAATCCTACGCAAAATACTTTCTGTGTAATCTCAAGTTTTAAAACAAACATAATTTTCGTATGGTTTTTTAGACATTCACTAGTACAACACTAAATACAAAACCAAATATATGGCACCCTAAGCATAACATCAACATGAACTTCCAACTTGTTGGCTCCAAGTCTCACCCAGAGACCACAAGAGACAACTTGTACAAATGTAAAGCAAAAGTCAAACATATAATAATAATAATGATTGGAAGTGTTATCATGTACATTGTTTTGTCTTGGTATAAAAGATGGGCTACAGCAAATATTCTGCTCAATACCACAGATTTGTTTGTCAATTGTTTAACTTTAACCAGTTGACCATGTCCCTTAGTGGCTGACGATATGTGCTTCTCAGATCACGAGCAGAAGTAGTGGGGGAGCATCATAGCCATGTGTTGAGAAGGATTCTTTGGGGTTTGAATAATTCACATTTGGAAACATGGGTGGTTCGTTCAACATCCTTAAACAATCCTTATTCAGGGACCTTTTGAGCGGTATGGGCTACTCGACCAGAAGAAAGTTCTAACTGGGCCCCACCTGCAAGGTCGTGTGTTGTTTATCTTGATAGATCACCATATCGCGCACATATGGTTGTGATGCATGTGCCTGGCGTACCCTTATCAGACGGGTAGTCAAGATGGGTATATTGGGCTTCGTATATTTTACCCCAGTGTCACTCTGATGGCATGCACTGCTCTCTCACTCAATAATAATAAAAAGAATAAGGAACGCAATGAAAAAATTCACTTGTAAAATTCGGCTGAAAAATGCTATCAACAATAAAAAGTGTTTGAACATCATAAAACAACGACGAAAACTGAAAGAAGTTGGATGAATATGGAATAAAAGAGAGAAAATGGAGTGAAAGTTTAGATTAACAATACTTTTTAAAAAAACCTAAAATATGAAATAGTTGAAAACACTTTTGAAAAATTTCCGAGAATACAAAAAGCAGTAAGAAAAATTGGAAAAGAATCAATATTACTAAAAATTTATTGTAAGTATTAAAAGGACAGAAAATAATGAAAAACATGAATTGGGTGAATATATAAATGTCAAATGACAATGTGATTCACTGAAGCGTGATATACAACAGATATTGTTATAAAAAGATCGAGACACCATGAATATTAGTAAAATAGGATTAGAAACCTCGAGAAGGGAAAGAAACAAACGAAATATACTGAGAGTAATAATTGAAAGGAAAGAAAAGCCGTCCGGAACTCGACTGAATGAACGGGAAAAGATTAAACAATGGGGCAATGGTAGTAAGTAGGGGAAGATGTTGGAGTAGAATGAGATCAAGGGAGAAATAAAAGAGATTTTGGAAAGAGTAGAAAGGGTTAGAAAGGATAAGCAAACGGACAGATATATGGAAATATAAAACAGAAAGGTGGAGGCGTAATGGCCCAGTGGTTAGGGCAGCGGACTCGCGGTCGGAGGATCGCGGTTTCGATTCCCAGGCTGGGCGTTGTGAGTGTTTATTGAGCGAAAACACCCAAAGCTCCACGAGGCTCTGGCAGGGGGTGGTGGCGATCCCTGCTGTACTCTTTCGCCACAACTTTCTCTCACTCTTTCTTCTGTTGGCATGCTCGCTTAGCCAGCGGGGTGGCGTCATTTGAAGGCTAAAACAATACCAAGCGCATTGTGACCAGCGATGTGTATCAACATCTGATATTCTAGCTGGTCATGGTGATAAAACAGAAAGATATTAACTATGAACTGAAACAGATTGAAAAATGACCGGAAAAGGTTAAAGAAATCTGAGTATGATAAATAAGAGCTAAATGTATTAGAAAAGCGGCGAGCTGTTAAGATCATTAGCATGTCGGACAAAATGTTTAGTTGCATTTCCTCCGGCCCTTTATGTTTTAAAATGAAATCCTACCGAGACCAGCTTTTACTTTCCAATGGCGAACTTCTGCTGACTCTTTCGCCACAACTTTCTCTCACTCTTTCTTCCTGTTTCTTGCAGCTCACCTGCGACGGACCGGCGTCCTGTCCAGGTGGGGAACCTATACGCCAAGGAAACCGGGAAACCGGCCCTTATGAGCCAGGTATGGCTCGAGAAGGAACAAACACTTATTAGACAATAGCAGTTCAGTTAAATGCATATTCAAAATAGTAATTAGTTTACTAAGTTACCGAGAATCACGAATGCGAAGCTAAAACAGAAAATTTGAAATGTTGCAAATTTATAAAATGTTGAATATTCCTTTCATTCGTCGAACGCGTCATGTATTGAAACGATTTTAAAGAAAAAAAGATATTTTGATTTTACAAGTCAACATGAAATAGAAATAAATTGAAAACAACTTGGGAAAAGATCATAAAATATGATTATGAAATAAAAAAATTAGAAGGATTGAAAAAAATATTTGACGCGTAAATAAATGTTTCTTATTCGCTTTCTTCATATTGTCTGAAAAAAACAAAAAAAAAAAAAAAAAAAATAAGAAGACAAATCAAAACAGAAAAAAAATCTGAAGAACTTTGAAGCATGCTTAAAGGTGAACAAGAGAGCGAGGATGACTAAATGGAAATGTTCTTAACGATCTTAACCTAGAAAACACTGAAAATGGCTGAGAATGTTTAGAAATGTTTGAAGTGTTTTTAAAACCTCTACAAAATTTCGATGACGGTTATTTGAATATCGCAGACTATATAAACAGACGATATGCCAAATCATATTCGAAAAAGTATTCAAAATTACTTATCCACCCATTATTGTAGTAGAAAGAAATAATTTTAATATGCACAATATTATATATATATATATATATATATATATATATATTATTTATATATATAGATATATATATATATATTTTATATAGATATATATATATATTTTATATATATATATATAATATTTATATATATATATATAATATATTATATATAATATATATAATATTTATATATATATATATAGTATAGATATATATATATATATATATTTATTTATTATAATATATATATATATTAATTTATATATATATATTATATAATATAATATATATATATATATATATTTATATATATATATATATATATCATATATATATATATTATATATATATATATATATATATTTATATATATATATATATATATAGATTATATATTTATATATATATATATATATAATATATATATATATATATATAATAATATATATATTTATATATTATATATATAATATATATATATAATATATATTTTATATATATATTATATATATATATATATTTATTATATATATATATATATATATATATATATTTATATATATATATATGATTGATTGATTGATTGATTCCAGTTCCAGCCTATGAGCTGTGCCATGCGGGGGCACCGCCATTTGGTGTTGCTACTTGGTTTCACTTCATGGAGGCTTTCTAGCAACTGCTATTTGGTGCATGAGAGAGTTCGATGCAGCTGCCCTCATCTGCCCCTCCTGCCGTGAGTTGGTTCATCTGGGACACCTGACAGGAAGAGATCCAGCTTCATTTTAAAGACATCTGTATCCACCCCCATGCAGGTCTCTCAGGTTCTTCGGGAGGATATTGAAGAGCTGTGGGCCTCGGAAGCCCAGGCTATCACAGAACCTTGTCCTACTCTTGATGGCAGGTTTGGAGTCCTAGGCACCACGCAGTGGCGCCCAGTCTGGCATTTGTGTAACTCTCGATGCCAAAGTTCAGGACATTCCCTCCAGGATCTTCCAGATGTATATATGATGGCATATCTTCCCGCCTACGCTCCAGGGAGTATAATTTTAATCTCTTGAGTCTTTCCAGTAGCTTACATTCTGCATAGAGGCTATCTTCTTTGTGTAGCTTCGTTGGATCGCCTCAAGTTCTGTGATCAACTTGACACTGGATGGTGACCATAGCTGAAGCAATAGTCAAAGTGGCTTAGGACAAGTGTCTTCCAGAGGACCATCATGGTTTCTTGTTCTCTTGTTCTAAAGGTTCTAAGAATCCATCCAGCCAGCCAGCCGTCTACATTTCACTGTCAGTTTAGCAACATGTACATGAAAGGTCGCGTCATCACTCATGTGAATACCCAGGTCACGCACTGATTGTGCCTCTGGGATTGCAATCCCTCCGTCGGTCCAGTTATTCATTGGGTATTGCATTCAGTTTTGCATGCTGATAGTATAAAGCTTGAAACTTTCCAGCATTGAACTGCATGCTATTCTTTTCAGCCCACTTGTATATTTCGTCCAGCTCACATTGCAGGTTTTTAGTGTCCTCAGGTTCTGTATTGCCTGTGAAACTTTTGTATCATCTGCATAACTTGTGATCGTGGATCTCTGCGTGGCTGAGGGCATGTCTGAGAGGGCCATTATGAACAGTAGTGGTCCCAAAACAGTGCCCTGTGGAACACCACTCATTATTTGCGTGTTAATGGAAGTGGCCCCATTGGCTACTACCACCTGACTTCTATTCTTCAGAAAGTCGTGAAGCGATTCTCCTAGTTTTCCAACTATGCCAAGATCACGCAACCTGTGACATATCATTCCGTGATCGACTTTATCGAAG
>NC_043014.1:10907701-10935201 GCF_006345805.1 Octopus sinensis | reverse complement strand
GAAGGGTAAATACGAGAAGTTATGCCTTCCATCCCACAAGAGTTCCTGAATGAAATCAGTTGATGCGGTTCCCAGGCGGCTTGAGAAGCTGGTGGCAAATTGATGGTGCCTAAATAAAACCCCTTGCTATACGTCTTCTTCACATCTTTCTAAAAATTATAGTTAATAAATAAATTATATTTTTAAATAGGGACTTACATTTCAGTCACAATCTATCTATCTATCTATCTATCTATCTATCTATCTATCTATCTATCTATCTATCTATCTATCTATCTATCTATCTATCTATCTATCTATCTATCTATCTATTATCTATCTATCTACCTACCTATCTATATATCTATCTATCTGTCTGTCTGTCTATCTATCTATCTATCTATCTATCTATCTATCTATCTATCTATCTATCTATCTATCTATCTATCTATCTATCTATCTGTATATATATGCGCGCGCGCACCCACACACAAACGATTTTCTTCCTTTTAAATGAAAGGGGTAATATCATAAATAAAAATATTTTGGGGAAATTAGTAAAAAATATTCCCCGACCCCTAGGTTAGGGTGTTCGGGAGTTCGATAACTGTTGGTGCGTTGTATCCTTGAGCAATACACTTTATTTCACGTTGCTTTAGTCCATTGAACTGGTAAAAATGAGTAGTTCCTGTATTTCAAAGGATCAGCGGTGTCACATTTTGTGCCATTTTGAATCTCCCTGAGAACTAGGTAAAGATTATGCATATCTGTTGTGTGCCCAGTCACATGCACGGTAATTTCATGAGCAGGGTGCTTTGCTGATCGGTTCATATGGAACACTCGTCATTGTAACCGACGGAATTCCAGTATATGATATTAGATATGTAACTGACGTAACCTCGGCAATGCTGAATAGTGTCATATCAGCATCTTAGGGTATTCGCTTTCTGTGCTTTTGTCAACAGGGATATAAATAAAGAGATACAGAGACGCAAGAAAGAAAGATATGAGAAAGGAAAAGAAAAGAAAGAAAAAATGGGTGGAGGATAAAGCAGAAGAAGATGTTGCGGGAAAGGGTGAGGGTCGCATACCCCAGAACAGACGGTGTGCTCAACCGCGCCCTGCGGCGATGATTGCAATGGCGTTGCGGCGGAGAGTGGCCAGCGACACTCGCTGCATGAATCACTCCATCTCGCGGTGTTCATTTCTCTAACGGGCCGCCCGATCTCCCTATTTACGAAGGAAATCGGTAGTACGGGTCTTATAACGGGGTCATTCCGAAAAGCTCTATCTGCGACGATTTCATCTCAATCGAAGAAGAGGGGCTTTCTCCGTCCGGGTTGCGGATCCGTGGAATAAGCTGCAAGACGAGATGGTGAAGATGCCGACGACCGCTCGGTTCAAAGTCTCCCTTGACCTCAAGTGGCCTGAACTATTTACATGAACACCACCCTGTACATAACTCCATGTCCCCCTACATGGCCTTGCTTTTTGCTTTTTGAGCCAAAAAATTAACTAACTAACTAACTAACTAACTAACTAACTAACATAACACCTGGTCTCACGACCGCGACCGACACAAACTGATAGCAGTCGGTCAGCCCCTTTGTATTTACTGGTTTTTCTCTCCTCCGCGTTACGGGAGACAACACCAAGATTTGTTGCCGATGCTGCAAAGTTAGAGACCGGAGAACGTGCTGCTGCACGTTTCGTTCCTGACTAGGGGTCTGCTGCCCTCGAACGAGAAGAAAAGAGATTACGGGGCTTTTCAACACTCGAGCATTCGACATAAAACAGACATTGTCAAAAAAAGTGTTCTTCTTGATGAAGTCCAGCAATTGTCAATGTCTGCCTTTGGGATTTATTTGTGGACTGAGCAAAGCTTAGATGTTCTGGAGACCGAAGTCTTCGAGATCGGAAAGGGACATTAATTAGCTATTTCTTTATTGCCCACAAAGGGCTAAACATAGAGGGGACAAACAAGGACAGATAAAGAAATTAAGTCGATTAGAGCGACCCCAGTGTGTAACTGGTACTTAATTTATTGACCCAGAAGAAATAGGTATTTCGTCTGTCTTTGCGTTCTGGGTTCAAATTCCGCCGAGGTCGACTTTGCTTTTCATCCTTTCGGGGTCGATTAAATAAGTACCAGTTACGCACTGGGGTCGATGTAATCGACTTAATCCGTTTGTCAGTTCTTGTTTGTCCCCTCTGTGTTTAGCCCCTTGTGGGTAGTAAAGAAATAGGTATTTCGTCGCCGCTACGTTCTGAGTTCAAATTCCGCCGAGGTCGACTTTGCCTTTCGTCCTTTCGTGGCTGATAAAGTAAGTACCAGTTGCGTACTGGGGTTGATCTAATCAACTGGTCCCCTCCCCCAAAATGTTCGGACCTTGTACCAAGAGTAGAAAAGAATTTATTTTTCAGTGTCCGTGATTAATTTGCTGCAGAATGTGCTATACGGGGTATGTCAACAATACCCGAAGACAATAATAAGTGTTCCTTCTTTTCTTTTACTTGTTTCAGTCATTTGACTGCGACCATGCTGGAGCATCGCCTTTAGTCGAACCAATCGACCCCCGACTTATTCTTTATACACATAGTACTTATTCTGTCGTTCACCTTTGCCGAACCGCTAAGTTACGGGGACGTAAGCACACCAACATTGGTTGTATAGCGATGGTGGGGGACAAACACAGACGCACGCACACACAAATACACATACACACGCACATATATATATATATATATATACGACGAGCTTCTTTCAGTTTCCGTCTACCAAATCCACTCGAGGCTATAGCAGAAAACACTTGCCCAAGGTGCCGCGCAGTGGGACTGAACCTGGAATTATGTGGTTGGGAACCAAGCTTCTTACCACACAGCCACTCCTGCCCCTAGAAGAAGTAATTTTGGTTTCAAATGTTTTTGGCATAAGGCCAGCAATTTCAAGGAATGAGCTAGTCGATTACATCGATCCCAGTGCTCAACTGGTATTTATTTAATCGACCCCAAGAGGATGAATGGCAAAGTCAGCCTCGGAGGAATTTGAACCCTGAACATAAAGATGGGTGAGATACCGCTAAGCATAATACCCGGCGTGCTAACGAATCTGCCAACTCGCCGCCTTAGGGTGAAGAAATAATTTGGAAAACATTTTCAAATATAATTTGATATACAGTTCTATATTTAGAACTGTCATTTCGACAATTTGCTGTCATTTCGCTGGTGATACACACCACGAAGATATGATGAAGCTCAATAACGATCTGTTAAGCAACAACTACCCCAAAAGTATACTATTCCCTCCATTTATGAAGAAGAGAGAGGATAAAACCAATAAACTGTCCGCAGTCTGTCTACCCTATGTGAAAGGCCTCTCCGAAAAGATACAAAAGATATGCCGTCCATTTGACATCAGGACAGTATTCAAGAGTAATACAATACTTCGCAAATATCTCCTCCGAGTAAAACCACCAACAGAAGAGAATGTGACCAAAGACTGCGTGTATTCCATCGCATGCAGCTGTGGTAGGTTATACAAAGGCGAAACATGCCACTCCCTCGAAATAAGGGTAGACGACATCGCAAAGCTGTGACACGAGGAGATATTGATAAATCGGGTATAGCTGATCATGTATGGAAAAATGGAGATCACCTCCCTCTGTGGGATGAAGTTAAAATAATAAACAGTGAACACCACTGGAAAATACGAAAACTAAAAGAAGCAGCACATATGCTAGGACACAACAACCTCCTAAGCAGACCGAGTGAAGATATGAACAGCATATGGGAACCGGTATTAAGGAAGGATAGAAAAATATTAGATTTATAAGCTCTAAAATTCATTCCATAATTGCCCACAGGCATATGGCGTAGTGGTTAAGAGCGCGGGCTACTAATCCCAAGGTTCCGAGTTCGATTCCAAGCAGTGACCTGAATAATAATAATAATAATAATAATAATAATAATAATAACATCGAAAAATACCTTACGAATGAGAACCCAGGTTCGAAATTTCCCCCAAGACACCTAAAGAAGGCTGGAGGGTATATCAGCCGAAACCTTGTGTTAAAAAAAAAAAAAAAAAGATGAGACAAATATTCGTCTAATGCAAATGATGTAAATCGTATGATATATTTTCTGTTTATATTGTCTACTATTTTCAGAAAATTCCCTTTGATAGTTTGTTGAGTTTTTAAAACTACTTCAAATATTTCTAAACATTTCCAGCAATTTCAGTGTTTTCGAATTTGACATCTTTAAGCAGACTTCCATTCAGATTTCCTCATCTCATGTTCACCATTAAGTGTGCTTCAGAGTTTTTCAATTATTTTCTGTTTCATTTTTTCCAAACAGAACGAAGCAGATGAATAAGAAGCGTTTATTTTACTCGTTAGACATTTTTCAAACTTTCTTATATCATGTTTTATTTTATAATCATATATTACGATCTTCTATCAAGTTGATTTCAATTTATTTCTATGCGTGTTTCAAACTGTCTAAAAAATAGTTATCTCTTTCTTTTAACATCTTTTCAATATATGACGTATTCAAGCTAGCGATTTGGCAGAATAGTTTTCACGTCGGGCTAAATATTTCGCATCATTTCGCCCGTCTTCATGTTCTGAATTAAAATTCTGCCGACGTTTACTTTGCTTTTCATCTTTCCCGGGTTGCTAAAGTAATTACCAATTGAGTACTGGGATCGACATAATCGACTAGCCTGTTCCTCGAAATTGCTGGCCTTGTGCTAAAATTTAAAACCAATATATGATACATTCCAGGTAGCGAGTTGACAGAATCATTAACACGTCGGGCTAAATATTTCGCAGCATTTCGCCCGTCCTCACGTTCGAAGTTCAAATTCTACCGATCGTTGACTTTGCTGTTCATCATTTCCGAGTCGCTAAAATAAGTATCAGTTGCGCACAGGCGGTACTTACTTACTTGTACTTGTGGCGACATTCACCCTGGGCGGGTTGAGTCGACTTCTTCTACCACTGTCGAGGCATCTCGAACCATGGCAGCCCACGCACGACGGTCCTGCGCCAGTTCACTGGAGATAGCGAGCCAGTCACGGTTCCATCGGCGCAGGCCGACCACCTGCGGTCAACGCCATTGTATTCGCCATTGAGAATTCATGGAAGAAGTTTTGTGGGAATATGTGGATTTCACAAGCGGTTCCCAACAATTCCGCATGTAGAGACATCCTGTTTGCCGCAGATTGTCCGCAGACGCAGGGACAGAACGACCGAGGAGCCGCCGGTTGCCGAAACAGACACGCCGAGGATTTTCATCAGAGCCCCATCTGGTATTAGGGTTGTGGCCCTAATACCACTCGGCGTCAGACCAATCCGCCTTGAGTGGCCCTACCAGGAACCGAAGTTCCCGACGGCATAGCTCTGACACCACCCGTTGCCAGCTTCCCCACCACGGTGAGGAGGGGATGGACTTTGGGGACGCACAGGCGGTCGATGTAATCGACTTACCCTCTCCCCCGAAATTGCTGGCCTTGTGCCAAAATTTGCAACCAGTTTTTCTTCTCTCAGTTTCCATTAATCTTATGCTTGAATATTCGTATTCTGCCACTTCTCAGTCACTTCAAAAGTGTTCGATATTTTCTTTGGCTTTCCTTTGCGTCTGCTTACTTCTCTTCACTAACGATCCCTTGTTTTTTCGATTCCCGTTATTTCGCGCGGAAGTTTGAAATGTCTTACCTTTTTTTTTAATGCTTTCCTCTACTTGCATCAGTCATTGGAATCTGGCCATGCTGGGGCACCGCCTCGAAGAGTTTTTCAGTCAAACAAATCGCCCGGACTGTCTATTTTCAAAGTGTGAGAGTTACTGTATTGTTTTCTTTTACCAAACTGCTAATTTACGGGGCAACAACAAAACAAAACGAACACCGGTTGACAAGCTTTGGTGTATGTGAGGTATTAACACAGACACTAACACACACACACACACTAAGGACTTCAACACAGTTTCCCTCTACCAGATCACTCACAAGGCAGTAGTTGACCCGGCTCCGTAGTAGAAGATACATGTCCAAGTTGCTGCGCAGTGGGTTTGAACCTGAAACTACGCAGTTGCAAAGCGTGCCTTTATATATTTTCCCATCATGTGTTGTTCTTATTCGTCGCCCTTTTAAAGCCTAGCCAGGTTCATGGGCCCGGTTTCCCGGTTTCTGTGGCGTATGTGTTCCCCCCAGCTGGACAAGACACCAGTCCATTGCAGCATTACTCAAGAAACAGGAAGAGAGAGTGAGAGAAAGTTGTGGCGAAAGAGTACAACAGGGGTCATCACCACTCCCTGCCAGAGCCTCGTGGAGCTTTAGTTGTTTTCGCTCAATAAACACACACAACGCCCGGTGTGGGAATCGAAACCGCGATCCTCCGACCGCGTGTCCGCTGCTCTAACCACTGGGCCATTGTGCCTCCAGGTTGTTCTTATTACCAACCTAAAAACAAAGATTTTTTTCCTGTCTGATATTTCCAGTTGACCCATAAAGCGCTGGGATTTGCCCTTACATAACATGGATTGCTGAGCACATTTTATGAAAATTAGACTACCATGCACCACATAAGAAACAAAAAAAAATAGTTAAAATATCTTCTTAGTATATAATGGTGGAAAGTTTTGCATCATCTGAAAAGTCATTAGTTGAACTATTAATCCGCTTGCATTCTGGGAGGTATCGGAGTGTTCGAATGACATTAAAACCTCAACAAACGCCCATAAATTAAATGATTCTATTTGGACCACAGTGGAGGCACATGACCTAGTGGTTAGAGCAGCGGACTCGCGGTCGAGGGATTGCGGGTTCGAATCTCAAACCACGTAATGTGTGTGTTTATGAGCGAGACACCTCAGATCTACGCGGCTCCGGCAGAAGGTAATGGCGAACTTCTGCTGACTCTTTCGCCACAACTTTCTCTCACTCTTTCCTCCTGCATCTTGCAGTTCACCTGCGACGGACCGGCGGACAGGTGGGGAACCTATACGCCAAGAAAACCTATGAGCCAGAATTGGCTCGAGAAGGAACAAACAAAAAATTTGGGCCACAATCGTGGCCTCTTGACCGGTGCCTGATAGCCACGATAGTGGCCGGTCGCGGTTTATGTGTTAAATTCTAAAACCTGGTTTCCATGACATATAAGCAAACGAGATCACATTATCCTGAACAGGTAATTTTTGCACAAGGTCAGCGATTACGAAGGGGTGGGGGCAAGTTGATTACATCGACCACAGTACTTGGCTTCTTCTTCAGTTTATCGTCACCGAAGAAATGGAAGGTAAAAGCTGATCTCGGTAGGATTTCATTTTAAAACATAAAAGGCCGGAGGAAATGCAGCTAAACATTTTGTCCGACATGCCAATGATTTTAACAGCTCACCGCCTTTCTAATACATTTGGCTCTTATTTAATTCTTTACTGCTCACAAGGGGCTAAACATGGAAGGGACAAACAATGACAGACAAAGAGATTAAGTCGATTACATCGACCCCAGTGCGCAACTGGTACTTATTTAATCGACCCCGAAAGAATGAAAGGCAAAGTCAACCTCGGCGGAATTAGAACTCAAAACGTAATTGCAGACGAAACACCGCTAAGCATTTCGCCCGGCCTGCTAACGTTTCTGCCACCACACTGCCTTCTATTCAACTCTTATTTATCATACTCAGATGTCTTTAACCTTCTACGGTCATTTTTTAATCTTTTTCAATTCATAGTTAATATCTTTCTGTTTTATTACCGTGATCACCGTGATCGACCAGCCTATTAGATGTTGCTACACATCGCTGATCACAATGCGCTTCGCATTGTTTTAGCCTTCAAATGACGCCACCCCGCTGGCTAAGCGAGCAGGCCAACAGAAGAAAGATGAGAGAAAGAGTGGTGAAAGAGTACAGCAGGGATCGCCACCCCCTGCCGGAACCTCGTGGAGCTTTACGTTTTTTCGCTCAATTAACACTCACAACGCCCAGTCTGGGAATCGAAACCGTGATCCTACAACCGCGAGTCCGCTGCCCTAACCACTGGGCCATTACGCCTCCACCTTTCTACTTTACATTTCCATATATCTGTCCGTCTGCTTATCCTTTCTAACCCTTTCTACTCTTTCCAAAATCTCTTTTATTTCTCCCTTGATCTCATTCTACTCCAACATCTTCCCCTACTTACTACCATTGCCCCATTGTTTAATCTTTTCCCGTTCATTCAGTCGAGTTCCGGACGGCTTTTCTTTCCTTTCAATTATTACTCTCAGTATATTTCGTTTGTTTCTTTCCCTTCTCGAGGTTTCTAATCCTATTTTACTAATATTCATGGTGTCTCGATCTTTTTATAACAATATCTGTTGTATATCTCGCTTCAGTGAATCTCATTGTCATTTGACATTTATATATTCACCCAATTCATGTTTTTCATTATTTTCTATCCTTTTAATGCTTACAATAAATTTTTAGTAATATTGATTCTTTTCCAATTTTTCTTACTGCTTTTTGCATTCTCGGAAATTTTTCAAAAGTGTTTTCAACTATTTCATATTTTAGGTTTTTGAAAAAGTATTGTTAATCTAAACTTTCACTCCATTTTCTCTCTTTTATTCAATATTCATCCAACTTCTTTCAGTTTTCGTCGTTGTTTTATGATATTCAAATACTTTTAGCTGTTGATAGCATTTTTCATCTGCGTTTTACAAGTGAATTTTTCCATTGCTTTCTGTATTTATTTTTCTTATTATTGAGTGAGAGAGCAGTGCATGCCATCAAAGTGACACGGGTAAAATATACGACGCCCAGTATACCCATCATGACTATCCGTCTGATAAGGGTACACTAGGCACATGCATCACACCATGTGTTCGACATGGTGTTCTCATATCAAGATAAACAGCACATGACCTTGCAGGTGGGGCCCAGTTAGAATTTTCTTCTGGTCGAGTAACCCATCCTGCTCAAAAGGTCCCTGTTTAAGAGTTGTGTAAGGATGTTGAACGAACCACCCATTTGCTTTCCAAATTCCACCGAGGTCAACTTTGCCTTTTCATCCTTTCGGGTTCGATAATATAAGTACCAGTTTCGTACTGGGGTTGATGTAATCGACTTACTTCCACCACCAAATTCCAGGCCTTGTGCCTTTAGTAGAAAGTAATATTATTCGACGTTTGATAATTTCAGGCAATTTTCTGCTGCATCACCTCTTATACCTATTTCTTTACTACCCACAAGGGGCTAAATACAGAGAGGACAAACAAGGACAGACAAACGGATTAAGTCGATTACATCGACCCCAGTGCGTAACTGGTACTTATTTAATCGACCCCGAAAAGATGAAAGGCAAAGTCGACCTCGGCGGAATTTGAACTCAGAACGTAGCGGCAGACGAAATACCGCGACGCATTTCGCCCGGCGTGCTAACGATTCTGCTAGCTATCCGCCTTTCAATGCCTCACTTATTATTAATATTGCTTTCACCTTCATGCCCCACATCTTGGATACTTCAATTTCGAGATCACTGTACTTTAATAATTTCTCCAAGTCTTTTTAGGGACAATATTGTGATCAGAAGAGGCTGTAATGTCTAGCAGTAAGCAGGTATTTTTCTTCTCCAATACTCAATTATTATGTCTGGCTGATTCGCCTCATATTGTGCCGAGATAGTTACTTCCCCTTGACATAAACGTCCCTCCGCAGAGCGCTACGCCCGAATATCTTATATTTTAAATGATATTTGCAATTTGTGGAGGTGCAATGGCCCAGTGGTTAGGGCAGCGGACTCGCGGTTTCGATTCCCAGACCGGGCGTTGTGAGTGTTTATTGAGCGAAAACACCTAAAAGCTCCACGAGGCTCCGGCAGGGATAGTGGTGATCCTTACTGTACTCTTTCACCACAACTTTCTCTCACTCTTACTTCCTGTTTCTGTTGTACCTGTATTTCAAAGGGCCGGCCTTGTCACTCTCTGTGTCACGCTGAATATCCCCCGAGAACTACGTTAAGGGGACACGTGTCTGTGGAGTGCTCAGCCACTTACACGTTAATTTCACGAGCAGGCTGTTCCGCTGATTCGGATCAACCGGAACCCTCGTCGTCGTAACCGACGGAGTGCCTCCAAAAAAAAATTTGCAATTTTGTCTTTTGCGTGGATTTGTTCGTGGGATATTGATTTGTTTGGATGCAATGCATGGAATAAAGCAAAATAATTTAGATTTGCTAGCGGTAATATTAGATTTATTCGATAATTCTATTTAGATTTCTGTGTAAATATATGATTGGTATACGTTATAGCTAGTTGACAACTCATCAAATACGTCTGTCTTAGTTTTCGAATGTTCTTGATACAAAACCCGAGAAGAATTTTAATGTTTTATACATTTACCCCAAAGGTAGCGAGCTGGTTGCATTGTCAGCACGTCGGACAAAATGCTTATCGGTGTTTCGTCCGCCGTTACGTTCTGAGTTCAAATTCCGCCGAGGTCGACTTTGCCTTTCATCCTTTCGGGGTCGATAAATTAAGGACCAGTTACGCCCTGGGATCGATATAATCGACTTAATCCGTCTGTCTGTCCTTGTCTGCCCTCTCAGTGTTTAGCCCCTTGTGGGTAGTAAAGAAATAGGTATTTCGTCTGCCGTTACGTTCTGAGTTCAAATTCCGCCGAGGTCGACTTTGCCTTTCATCCTTTCGGATTCGATAAATTTAGTACCAGTTACGCACTGGGACTCGATATAATCGATTTTTTCCGTTTGTCTGTCCTTGTCTGTCCTCTCTGTGTTTAGTCCCTTGTGGGTAATAAAGAAATAGGTATTTCATCCGCCGTTACGTTGTGAGTTCAAATTCTGCCGAGGTCGACTTTGCCTTTCATCCTTTCGGGGTCGATTAAATAAGTACAGTTACGCACTGGGGTCGATGTAATCGACTTAATCTCTTTGTCTGTCCTTGTTTGTCCCCTCTATGTTTAGCCCCTTGTGGGCAATAAAAAAATAAATACATTTCCCCCAAAGGTAGCACGTCGGACAAATTCTTAGCAGCATTTCTTCCAGCTCTTTACGTTTTTAGTTCAAATACCGTTGAAGTTGAGACGTTGCCTTTCATTCCTTCAGAGTTGAGAAAGTGAGGTACCAGTAAAATACTGGGTTAGACTTCTCCCTTCCCCTCAACATTTCTGCTTTTGAATTCTGCAGCGGACCGGCATTTCATTGAAGGAGTAGGATCTTTACCTTTTGACTGACAGATTTAAAAAATAAATTTTTGTAACTAAACACTTTCAAACTTCGGACACTGGTAGAATGTGTCAAATAAAACATCTTTTACTCTTAGCGTTTTTGAGAAAAACTTATATTTACGAAGTAATTTTACATCAAAGTAGTCCGATTTCAGTAATTTCAACCAATCAATGACGTGTATTCAGCTGAATAAAATTACTGCCGTTGTTTGTCAACAAGAATTTCCCGCGGTGTATATTTCGTTTGTCACTGTTATTTATGACAACCCTAACCCTAAAACCCCAACCCTAACCCTAAAACCCTAAAACCTTAAAGCTAAAACCAGTACAAACGCACGAACGATGTCATAAATAACAGTGACAAACGAAATATACACCGCCGGAAGTTCTTGTTGACAAACAACAGCAGTAATTTTATTCGGCTGAATACACGTCATTGGATGGTTGAAATTACCGAAATACGACAACTTTAACGTGAAATAACTTCGTAAATATTAGTTTTTCTCAAAAATGCTAAGAGTAAAAGATGTTTTATATGACACATTCTACCAATGTCCTAAGTTTCAAAGTGTTTAGTTACAAAAAATTATTTTAAAATCTGTCGGTCAAAAGGTAAAGATCCCCAGTATGTAGAACACAAATAAGCAAAAAAGTTTCTGAAATTTCCCAAAATTAAAAAAAGAAGTTATGAGGGTTTCATGGTGTGCTTAAAGCAGAATTCTGTCCCACATTTTCCTTAGTTTTATGACAATATTTCTACACATTATAATAATATTCATCGTGCAGGATATCCAGCAAACCGAGACACCAACACTTTCACCAGCATCATCACAGTCTCTTCCTTAAGTTCTAGTAGTGATAGGAAAAGAAGCGATGGGGATAGGTCGAGGATGTTACTGGGAGTCTTAAGCTTTGATCCTGCATACAGGTAGCCATAAGGGTGATGGTCGTTTCCCACAGTGCTACACTATGCGGCTTTGTCTTGATGGACCCCCATTCGTCGAAGGGATTCAAATGCATTTATTTCTTGAATGGATTCAAATTTACATTCCTTATTAGATAGATATATCTAACCCTGGGAAGATTTTCTTTCTAAAATAGAATGCTGTTTTTAATTAATCTATTGGGTTGTCCGCAAAGTTCGTGTCGATTTTTAAAGGAAAGAAAAAGGTCAATAAATACTTGCAATTACATTTTTAATCAACCAAATATGAACCATTTTGTTGCACAATGCGTCTCCATCTTTCCTTTAACTTGAAAATATCCTCTTCCCAGAATTGAGGTGGTTTCATACCAAAGAATTCATCAATGTGTCTTTTTACGTCATCCAAGTAATTGAAATTTTTACCATTCAGACTATTCTGCAGAGACCTGAATAAGTGGAAATCCGAAGGAGCAATATCTGTTGAATATGGAGGGTGGGGTAACACATCCCAGCCGAGCTGCGGCAATTTTTGTCTGGTCCCCAAAGCATCAAGTGCCGAAAATGAACTTTCTTATCTTCCAATTTAAAGGGTTACAGAATTAACACAAGTTATAGGAACATAAACCTTCTTCCACGAAAAGATTTCTAATCCTGCTCCTATTTCTTTATTTGGCACCACGACAACAACAGAGAGGGGGGCACTACAAGGACAGACACAACACCACAATGGGGACATAAAACATAAAACGAATGAGAATGAAATGTTATATAAAAATGAAGAAATGAAATGGCTGCATGGGCCCCATTTCCATGCAGTACCATTTGAACGTTTATACACACTATTTACAATCGTTCTATTTTTCTATTGTTTTTTCTTAATCATCCTTTTTCCTCTTTTTTTTTTTTTTTACATGAAACACTTTTAATTTTTCCCTTTTTTTCTTTCAACAAAACAATTTTACTTATTCTTTTTTTTTTCCTTTTTAGTACTTCATGAAAGGCTCCAAGTCTCTGAGTTCAAGTACGGGTGGCAGTTCGTCGAACCCCACCAACACTCCGTGCGGGTCAATCTTGTCTCCGCACATGTCTCTCAGTCTCTTGTATGTGTCTTTGTCGACCACAATGGCCTTCACATTTTCTGAATACATATCCGTGGGTAACCTCACATTTATGATATGCTTGCTTAAACTCTGCCCTAAATGGAGGTATAGTCAAATCCTATTTTACAGACTCAACCATATTCTAAAATAAGTCGAAAGGTAAGCTACTCTAAATCGGCACGAACTTTCCGGACAACACAATATTTCATATGCTTTTCAAATATATTGTTTACTTTAAATATGTTTATAGAAGGTAGTAGCGGTGGTAGTAGTGTTAGTAGTGATCATAGTCGTAATAGAAATTGTTTATGGGAGGAGGCTAAAATGTTATGTTAGTCGTTGTGACTAACATTCATGTTCGTAATGATGATGTCTGTGAGAGGTGCCAGCCTGGTTGCTGTTCGTCTCCTTTATCATCAAAAAGATTTCAGATTACATTAACAATATTAATACATTTCCCCATTCTATTCTCATTATCAGCAAATGGCTCTGCTACACTGGTTATCTTAGAACTGGCATAAAAATCTACCATTCCAGACATCGGGACTTCTTGGAAGAATTAAGAACTTTAAGCCAATTTTTTTTTCGCTTCTCATTTTTGTTTATGACACTTTAAATTTATATAATCGAGCAAATATCGAATAGAAAGCAGAAATTATTTATTACCGCGACCAGCTAAAGTATTGAGGCATTTCATTAAATTTATTTCGCATCTAGCTCTATTTAAGCATCAATCTAATGCGTCTAGAACATTCCTCCACAACATTTTCTTGACATATAACTTGTAGTTCATAAATTTCTAAGAATTTGTAAATCTTATCTTTATTTCTTACGTTTCCTTATCTGAGCTCTTAATTAATTTTCTTCCCTTCAAGGTTGCTTCAATGCATTTTTTTAACCCGAAATTTTATAACAAATATATCTGTGTATAATCTGTAGCCGTGTTTCTAGTTGCTTATCGTTTGCAACATGAAGTTGTCCGTATACAAACGATAATTGATTGTGCTCACACATTATTTCTTTCGACATCCGATCTGGTTATAAATGGTAACATCAGACCGAAAGAATTGGAGAGAGAAGGATGAAGTCTTTTTAGGATATTTTCCCTCTATTACAGATGGGAATTAGCTTTCATAATAATCTCTTTTGTTCGTATCAGCAGTTATAGAAAACCTTTCATTTACTTTTGATGTGATTAACATAGCTGTTGAAATTACTGGTGCTTTCTTAATTAAGGCTAATGTCTCAGGAATCGATATTAGGCACACTGTCAAAAACCTTCTGCCAGTCAATCCCTGTCATACTTAGACCCTTCTTTCCCTTTTAGCTTTGGAAATTGTAAGAAGGCAGGCAATGAGCCTAGTTTTTAAGGATTGCTGTTTCTTTAGCGTTGAGGATTACGTTGGCTTTTGTCTCTTAATAACCCAGTGGATTGTTGTTTGTAATTTTCGCCGTTATTATGTATATGCTTGTCAGCACTTTAGCTGTGCTTGTAAAATATTTAAATTAGAAGCTTGGGTTTTTATCCTTTCATGGCGTTCTCCAGTCGTTCGCTTTCTATATTGTCTGGGGGAGGCGCAATGGCTCAGTGGTTAGGGCAGCGGACTCGCGGTCGTAGGATCGCGGTTTCGATTCCCAGACCGGGCGTTGTGAGTGTTTATTGAGCGAAAACACCTAAAACCTCCACGAGGCTCCGGCAGGGGATGGTGGTGATCCCTGCTGTACTCTTTCACCACAACTTTCTCTCACTCTTACTTCCTGTTTCTGTTGTACCTGTATTTCAAAGAGCCGGCCTTGTCACTCTCTGTGTCACGCTGAATATCCCCGAGAACTACGTTAAGGGTACACGTGTCTGTGGAGTGCTCAGCCACTTACACGTTAATTTCACGAGCAAGCTGTTCCGTTGATCGGATCAACCGGAACCTTCGTCGTCGTAACCGACGGAGTGCTTCCATCCATATTGTCTGGGCTAATTCATGAGACGATATAGATCAGGTTAGGTGTGGAAGCATGCGCCGTTGCAGTGCGTTGTTGCTTTCACCATGTGTTAGTATTTTCTTGCTTAGGAAACGAAAAATTCCAGGCAGTTTTAATAGCTTCTTTCGCCAAGTCGATATTAAAGACAAACAAATCAGGAAACGTGACCCCCACCACCCACAAAAAACAAAATACAAAACAAAAACGATAAAAATATGAAGAAATGCTTGTGGCTATACGGGAAAATTATGATAATTTTAGGATAAATATTAGCCAAGTTGGCAGAGTTGATGATTTAACAGCAGTAACAACACTGCACACATGCTGCGGATTATTTTTTGCCAAATACAGAAAACTGCGAGTAAGAGTTTGTTTTCAACAACAGACTCACTTTGAATATGACTAAACTACTTGAGAAAACATCAATTCGGCAAAATCTTACGGCAAAAACAAACGTAAAGCTGTTTACCAGACAAATACAGAGATCGATTTATTCGACTAACCACATCTTTCTAAATAACGGCTTTCGTTAAAAAACGAATATTATCACCCGAGCTGCTAAGGAAGTCGACGAGCTGGCAGAATCATTAGTCCGCCTTCACGTCCTGAGTTAAAATTCCGCTGAGATCGACTTCGTCTTTCATCCTTTCGGGGTCGATAAATTAAGTACCAGTTACCAGATGTAATCGACTTAATCCGTTTGTCTGTCCTTGTTTGATCTCTCTGTGTTTAGCCCCTTGTAGGTAGTAAAGAAATAGGTATTTCCTCTGCCGCTACGTTTTGAGTTCTAATTCCGCCGAGGTCGACTTTGTCTTTCATCCTTTCGGGGTCGATAAATTAAGTACTAGTTACGCACTGGGGTCGATATAATTGACTTAATCCGTTTGTCTGTCCTTGTTTGTCCCCTCTGTGTTTAGCCCCTTGTGGCTAGTTAAGAAATAGGTATCAAAATGCCCCAATTTTAAGAGGATAAGGGCAGTGAGCTGGCACAGTCGTCAGCACGCCGGGCGAAATGCTTAGCGGTATTTCGCCTGCCGTTAGGTTGTGAGTTCAAATTCCGCCGAGATCGACTTTGCCTTTTATCTTTTCGGGGTCGATAAATTAAGTACCAGTTACGCACTGTGGTCGATGTAATCGACTTAATACCTATGTCTGTCCTTGTTTGTCCCCTCTATGTTTAGCCTCTTGTGGGTAATAAAGAAATAGGTAAAGCGACGAACTGGCAGAATCATTAGTCCGCCTTCACGTCCTGAGTTCAAATTCCGCTGAGATCGACTTTGTCTTTCAACCTTTCGGGGTCGATAAATTAAGTACCAGTTGAACACTGGAGTCGATGTAATCGACTAGTCCCCTCTCATCAAAATTGCAGGCCTTGCACCATTACCGGAAAGGACTATGAGGAAAGTGGCGAACTGGCAGAATCGTTTCCGCGCTGGAAAAATTGCTTAGCGGCATTCCGTCAGCCTTTACACTCCGAGTTCAAATTGCGCCGAGGTCGATGTTGTTTTTATTCTTTCGGGGGAATATAAAGGGAATTCCTAAGGTGATTGAACGAGTGAACTTTACTTGAGTGAGAATTGAAACCGGTGTGCACTTCACGAATATCAAAATTTTAGTTTTGAAAATTTGTCATGGGATTTACGTTTTTACATGGAATATATTCTTAATAATCAGCTTCAACAGCTAACAGAGGATTAATGAAAATCTAGGGTTTCATAGCAGTCTCTAACAATCTCACAAGCTTTCGTATTTTCCTTGTCGTTTAAGCATGTATGTATGTATGTATGTATGTATGTATGTATGCATGTATGTATGTATGTATGTATGTATGTATGTATGTATGTATGTATGTATGTATGTATGCATGCATGCATGCATGTATATATATATATGTATGTATATGTATGTAAACATGTATGTATGCATGCATGTATATATATATATGTATGTATATGTATGTAAACATGTATGTATGCATGTATATATATATATATATAATATATATATATATATGTAGTATACATGTATGTATGTAAGTATATATATATGTATGTTTATAAAGTATTATGTGTATATATATGCATGTGTGTTATATATGTATGTGTATATATATGTATGTATGTATATATATGTAAGTATATATGTTTGATTATATATGTATATATATATATATATATATATATGTTTGTATATGTTTGTATGTATATATATGTATATATATATATATGTATGTATATATATATATGCATATGTTTGTATGAATATATATGTATATATATATATATATGTGTGTGTGTGTGTGTGTGTGTGTGTTGTGAGGGAGAGAGAGAGAGAGAGAGAGAGAGAGAGAGAGAGAAGAGCGAAAGAAAGAAGGAAAGAGTGTGGTAGTGAGGTGGGCGGGGAAGCAAAAGTTATTAGCAAGAGACACAAGAGGAGAAAACCAATAATAGAAGTGCTTGGAAATATCACAGAAGAATTCCTCGAAGAATTCGAGCCTTACTTTCTTCTACATTAATACGCTTATCCTTACCTTCTGAAGATAGAATTTCATTCTTAAGAAAGGAACGGATGTCATTGTACTCTAGTTCTCTGATGTTCTGTTACTGCACAGCGAAAGTGATTGGTTATAATCTTCAGCTTAAGAATTCCTTTGAAGCACACAGAAAACTCCGCCTTTGTCCAAAACAATGTTCTTATATTATTTATAAATCTCACCTAAAATATAGTTAACCGTTTGCTATTACTTTTAAAAGCTGTTAAACCTATTTCTAACCGGTGTCTTCAATGTATGAAATTTTGCAATGACAGCAGCGCAAAACAAATTTAGTTTTCCATTTTGACAGAAAAGAATATTAATGTAATGCTATCAACTTGAGAGAAAACGAAAGTATTAAATGCTTTCGTAATTTAAGGATTGCCATGTAAGGAGAGCCGAAGCTTTCAAAGCTTAAATATTGCGAAAGTAAATTATTTTTTCTGCTATTGGCACGACATCTAAAATTATATGAGGAGGGGGATAGGTCGATTACATCGAATCCGCTGTTCAGTTCGTACTTATTTTATCGACCTCCGAAAGGATGAAAGGCAAAAGTCGACTTCGGCGTAACTTGAACTTAGAACGTAAAGCCGTGTGAATTACTTATTTTTTTATTGCCCACAAGGGGCTAAACATAGAGGGGACAAAAAAGGACAGACAAACGGATTAAGTCGATTGCATCGACCCCAGTGCGTAACTGGTACTTAATTTATCGACCCTCGAAAGAATGAAAGGCAAAGTCAACCTCGGCGGAACTTGAACTCGTAACGTAACGGCAGACGAAATACCTATTTCTTTTCTGCCCACAAGGGGTTAAACACAGAGGGGACAAACAAGGACAGACAAACGGATTAAGTCGATTATATCGACCCCAGTGCGTAACTGGTACTTAATTTATCGACCCCGAAAGAATGAAAGGCAAAGTCGACCTCGGCGGAACTTGAACTCGTAACGTAACGGCAGACGAAATACCTATTTCTTTTCTGCCTACAAGGGGCTAAACAGAGAGGGGACAAAAAAGGACAGACAAACGGATTAAGTCGATTATATCGACCCCAGTGCGTAACTGGTACTTAATTTATCGACCCCGAAAGAATGAAAGGCAAAGTCGACCTCAGCGGAATTTGAACTCAGAACATAAAGACAGACGAAATACCTATTTCTTTTCTGCCCACAAGGGGCTAAACACAGAGGGGACAAACAAGGACAGACAAACGGATTAAGTCGATTATATCGACCCCAGTGCGTAACTGGTACTTAATTTATCGACCCTCGAAAGAATGAAAGGCAAAGTCGACCTCGGCGGAACTTGAACTCGTAACGTAACGGCAGACGAAATACCTATTTCTTTTCTGCCTACAAGGGGTTAAAAACAGAGGGGACAAACAAGGACAGACAAACGGATTAAGTCGATTATATCGACCCCAGTGCGTAATGGTACTTAATTTATCGACCCCAGAACGAAAGAATGAAGGCAAAAGTCGACCTCAGCGGAATTTGAACTCAGAACATAAAGACAGACGAAATACCTATTTCTTTTCTGCCCACAAGGGGCTAAACACAGAGGGGACAAACAAGGGCAGACAAAGGGATTAAGTCGATTACATCGACCCCAGTGCGAAACTAGTACTTAATTTATCGACCCCGAAACGATGAAAGGCAAAGTCGACCTCGGCGGAATTTGAACTCAGAACGTAACGGCAGACGAAATACTGTTAAGCATTTCGCCCGGCGTCCTAACGATACTGCCAGCTCGCCGCCTTTTGAATGAATTACTGAATCACAGCCGAATGAATTACTTTTAAGCATTTTTTCCGGTGGGTTAACGCTTCTGTCAGGTCGCCACCTTAGTGAATCGTAGTTTCAAATTTTGACACAGGACCAACAGTTTTTAAGGAGAGGGATCTGGTCGATTACATTAAACCCAGTGCTCAGCTTTGCCGGAAGTTGAACTTAGAACTTAGAGTGCCGTTAAGCATTTTCCGGCACGTTAAAAATTCAACCGGCTCGCTGCCTTGGTAAATAGGAGTTTCAAATTTTGGCAGAAATCCAGTAATTCTGGGGGTGAGGATAAGACGATTACATCGACACTAGTGCTCAAATGGTACTTATTTTATCGACCCCGAGACAGCGAAAGGCAAAGTCGACTGCGGCGGCATTTGAACACAGAACGTAATACCTATTTCTTTATTACCCACAAGGGGCTAAACACAGAGGGGACAAACAAGGACAGACATAGGTATTAAGTCGATTACATCGACCCCAGTGCGTAACTGGTACTTAATTTATCGACCCCGAAAGGATGAAAGGCAAAGTCGACCTCGGCGGAATTCGAACTCACAACGTAAAGACAGACGAAATACCGCTAGGCATTTTTTCGGGCGCCGTAACAATTCTGGCAGCTCACTGCCTTAGTACAAGTCAATAATTCATTTTACTGGAAGCACAAGTCCCCAAATTTGGAGGAAGGGATTAAGTCTATTACATCGAACCTAGTGCGTAACTGGTACTTATTTAATCGACCCCGAAAGAATAAAAGGCAAAGTCGACCTCGGCGGAATTCGAATTCACAGGGTAGCGACAGACGAAATACGGCTAAGCATTTCGCCCGCCGCTGTAACAATTCTTTTCTACTCTAGGCACAAGGCCCAACATTTTTGGATAGGGGGTGGGGCAATCGATTAGATTGATCCTAGTACGCAACTGGTACTTAATTTAAAGGATGAAAGGCAAAGTCGACCTAGGCGGAATTTGAACTTAGGACGTAACGGCAGACGAAATACCTATTTCTATTTCTTTACTACCCACAGAGAGGCCAAACAAGGATAGACAAACAGATTAAGTCGACTATATCGAGCCCAGTAACTGGTACTTATTTAATCGACTGATACTTAATTTATCGACCCCGAAAAGATGAAAGGTAAAGTTGATCTCAGCGGAATTTGAACTCAGGACGTGAAGGCGGACTAATGATTCAGCCCGCTCGTCGCCTTACCTATTTCTTTATTACCCACAAGGGGTTAAACATAGAGGGGCCAAACAAGGACTGACATAGGTATTAAGTCGATTACATCGACCACAGTGCGTAACTGGTACTTAATTTATCGACCCCGAAAGGATGAAAGGCAAAGTCGACCTCGGCGGAATTTGAACTCAGAACGTAGCGGCGGACGAAATACCGCTAAGCATTTTGCCCGGCGTGCTAACGTTTCTGCCAGCTCGCCGCCTTAGTACAAGCAACTAATACTATATATATGGGTTAGTAATAATACGATTCTTAAGAGTATACTCAGTATTATCTCCTTAGATTTCTGAAAACTTGCTTAGCATCAAATTAATACGATTATCTTTGTTTTGCAAAAGACAGAATAAGATTCCTTTAAACAAGAATCAATGTCATTGGAGCATATTTCTTTGAAGTTGTTGCTGCATATGTAGAATGTTATTCAGAAATGCAAATATCAGGTTATTTCTCCTTTATGTCCGTTGACTTTGTAGTTAAAGAAATATCCTTTACCATTCTTTGCATTAAAAAAATATATTGGAAATAGGAACTGCGTCGTTTTGTAGGCATTTAGATGTCTTAATGACTTTTCAAATGATTTTGGTATATTTCCGATATTCATATATTCTTTTACTTGTTTCAGTCATTTGACTGCGGCGATGCTGGAGCACCGCCTTGAAGAGTGTTAGTCGAAAAAATCGACTCCCCAAAACTTATTCTTTGCAAGCCTAGTATTTATTCTATCGGAATCTTTTGCCGAACCGCTAAGTTACGGGGACGTAAACACACTAGCATCGGTTGTCAAGCGATGTTGGGGGACAAACACAGATACGAAAACACACACACACACACACACACACACATATATATATATATATATATATATATATATACATATATAAATATATATATAGGGCTACTTCCAGTTCCCCGCTACTAAATCCATTCACAAGGCTTTGGTCGGCCCGTGGCTATAGTAGAAGACACTTGCCCAAGGTGTCACGCAGTGGGACTGAACCCGGAACCATGTGATTGGGAAGCATGCTTCTTACCACACAGCCAATATGGCAGCAAACTAATAAACATCTAGTTACTTTTCTAATTCTTTTTGTATGTTTTTAGGTAGCAATTACAGTATTGATAAAAGCATTTGACTTTATCCAGATATAACTAATTCATCAAGAAAATATTTGATATATAGTTCCATATCATATGTGACCACTTTCATATTTGATTTAGTTATCTGATGAAATCAAGAGAGATGTTTCAGTATATTTTTCCAAGGTGATATAAAGTGTGGAGTACTTCACCCCTGCTGGAGGCGCAATGGCCCAGTGGTTAGGGCAGCGGACTCGCGGTCGTAGGATCGCGGTTTCGATTTCCAGCCCGAGCATTATGAGTGTTTATTGAGCGAAAACACCTAAAAGCTCCACGAGGCTCCGGCAAGAGGTGGTGGTGAACCCTACTGTACTCTTTCACGACAATTTTCTCTCACTCTTTCTTCCTGTTTCTCTTGTACCTGTATCTCAAAGGGGCCAGCCTTGTCACACTCTGTGTTACGCTGAATCTCCCCTAGAACTACGTTAAGGGTACACATGTCTGTGGAGTGTTCAGCCACTTGTACGTTAATAAATGAGCTGCGACGTCACTGGTGCCAAATTGTATCGGTCCCTTTGCCTTTCCCTTGGATAACATCGGTGGTGTGGAGAGAGGATGCTGGTATGCATGGGCGACTGCTGGTCTTCCATAAACAACCTTGCCCAGACTTGTGCCTCGGAGGGTAACTTTCTAGGTGCAATCCCATGGTCATTCATGACCGAAGGGGGTCACAACAACAACAACAACAACTTCAACCCAGGCGCTTGTTGTGATCTGTTGCAAAGATGAGGCGATGAAGATGCATGAATCAGTTAACACTCTCTTTAACATCGAATTCGACGTTATGTATACTTCGACGGACGGCTTAGAGAGCCACAATCCAGTTCTCGGATAAGGGTAAAACAGATATCTTTCTCAACCTTGGATTATCACAAAGTCCAAAGAAAGAATAAACGCTCCCGTCGGATGGACTATTGTGTGTAAGAGGAGCCCACGCTAGCGGAGTCCGAACAGAAAAAAACGTCTGCACAGCTGGGGGTTAGATGAATGCATAGACGTCGTAGATCTTACGATGCCAACCGGAATGATGAGGACAGCGACAACGCTTGCAGGGATCATAGACTACCGTGGCCTGATTCATCTACGTAAACACGATAAAGATAGTGGCAGGTACATCAACGGAAGTAGCAATAAAAAGAAAGGGATGAGACGTTTTCTAAGCGGAAGAGACAAGGAGAGAAATGGACAAGAAGACACAAAAAACAAACGGGAGGAATTTTATCTATGTCGATCTACGTTTTTATCTCCAATCTTTTTTCTCTTTGTCTGTGTCTAAATGCCTACCTGACATCTCGTCTCTAAACGTTGTTAAACATTAAAGACTTAAACCTATTTCTTTACTACCTGAATTTCAACTCAGAACGTAGCGGCAGACGAAATACCTATTTCTTTACTACCCACAAGGGGCTAAACACAGAGAGGACAAACAAGGACAGACAAACAGATTAAGTCAATTACATCGACCCCAGTGCGTAACTGGTACTTAATTTATCGACCCCGAAAGGATGAAAGGCAAAGTCGACCTCGGCGGAATTTGAACTTAGGACGTAACGGCAGACGAAATACCTATTTCTATTTCTTTACTACCCACAAGGGGCTAAACACAGAGAGGACAAACAAGGACAGACATACGGATTAAGTCGATTGTATCGACCCCAGTAACTGGTACAGAACGTAGAGGCAGGCGAAATACCTATTTCTTTACCACCCACAAGGAGCTAAACACAGAGAGGACAGACAAGGACAGACAAACGGATTAAGTCGATTACATCGACCCCAGTGCGTAACTGGTACTTATTTAATCGACCCCGAGATGAAAGGTAGAGTCGAACTCGGCGGAATTTGAACTCAGAACGTAACGACAGACGAAATACTGCTACGCATTTCGCCCGGCGTGCTAACGTTTCTACCAGTTCGCCGCCTTTAAAGACTTAAACCAGTAACGGAACTCCTACTGTACAGAAATATTAGAAAATGCTCAAAATGTTCTACCGGACAATAAATACCAAAATTAAAAGTATTCCTCATCACTTTAAATTTGAGAATACATTATACTCTCTTCACAGTTAAATCCACCAAATGCTCTAACACGTCTTTCTCTGGTGAAGGTAATCTATTTTTCTTTTGCATTACCTATTCAATGTGTTCCATCACTACGTCAGCAATTTCTTTGATTTATTTTCGACTTCAATTATCTTTAGAATGTAATCTACTACCATTTTCAATCAAACTGTTGAGGAATTAAAAGCAAATTTTCACAGAATTTCGGTTCGTTCAATTTGCTGAAACGTCAAACAGAAAATAATTTTCTTTTGATACCTTGATTGGCTAGTTCATTAATTAGGTGTAGTACAATTACGGAATTAGAAATAAATTGCTTCTGTTTTCTCAGGAGCTGTGAAATAGTAAGTGCTATTTGCCAATCTGGCTTTCCCTTGGTGCAATAATAGTTCTGCATTCGGATTTTACAGTTTGCAACTATTGTTTACAAAATAATCCGTTAATTTGTTGACAAATATTCTGCAACTGGTTTCATCTGTTTATCTGAATTAATATGAGTTAATAAATCACAATTTTATTTTTAAAAAATCACAATTTTATTTGCTGCAGAAAATGTCAATATTTATTTTCCAAATAACTAAATTAAGTCGTGTTTAATATCAAATAGTGAAATCCATAGTTTTCAAGATTTGGAAAGAACATAAAGCAATTAAAAAAAAATAGTATGGGAACTCATTTGTATAGGCGCAGGAGTGGCTGTGTGTTAAGTAGCTTGTTTACCAACCACATGGTTCCGGGTTCAGTCCTACTGCGTGGCACCTCGGGCAAGTGTCTTATACTATAGGAACGGGCCGACCAAAGCCTTGTGAGTGGATTTGGTAGACGGAAACTGAAAGAAGCCCGTCGTATATATGTATATATATATATATATATATATATATATGCGTGTGTGTGTTTGTGTGTCTGTGTTTGTCCCCCTAGCATTGCTTGACAACCGATGCTGATGTGTTTATGTCCCCGTTACTTAGCGGTTCGGCAAAAGAGACCGTTAGAATAAGTACTGGGCTTACAAAAGAATAAGTCCCGGGGTCGAGTTGCTCGATTAAAGGCGGTGCTCCAGCATGGCCGCAGTCAAATGACTGAAACAAGTAAAAGAGTAAAAGAGTAAAAAGAGAGAGTATAATAATCAAATAGTTATGTCGTGGACTCTACTGTTGAAAGGGATAGCTCAAGGTTCTGTCGCTTCTTACGGAATAAATTACACAAATGATTTATTTGTAGTGATCAAATGTTTGTGCTGAACATTAGCTCTCTCTTTCTCTCCATCAAATCGGCATTACCTGAACAGGTGCACAGGTGTACTACACGTCAGATGTGGAAGTGATCGCAGAATAAAGAGAAATAAGGCGGCGAGCTGGCAGAACCGTTAGCACGCCGGGCGAAATGCGTAGCCGTATTTCGTCTGCAGTTACGTTCTGAGTTCATTTCCGCCGAGGTCGACTTTGCCTTTCATCCTTTCGGGGTCGATAAATTAAGTACCAGTTACGCACTGGGGTCGATGTAATCGATTAAAACCTTTTGTCTGTCCTTGTTTGTCCCCGCTATGTCTAGCCCCTTGTGGACAATAAAGAAATAAGAATAAAGAGAAATGAAGTGCTTTGCTGGGAACTGAAACTACGATCTTGTGGGTATCAGCCGAATTACTAGATCACATGGCTTCATACACACGTACATGTACATATGCATATGTTTAATAGACATATGAGTATATATAGATACTTAAACACACATACATATGTATATATACATCCGTACAAACATACACATACACACACATATATACATACATGCACACTCTCTCTCACACACATATACAGACATACATACATCTCTTCAGTTATCCGGCCATCGGAAAAATGCTATTAAAAATGACCGTTATACAAAGTGAAATTACTGTGTGATTGACAGTTATCAAGACAAAAGAGCTATTCGAATGACAGCTAAGTTAGGGGAGAAAGTAAAGTAAGGGGTAAAAAGTTCATAGTATTCGCGTAAGCGCGTCCGTTCATACCTACACATGTGCGCCCAGTATATAATAATGCTCTAAAAGATAGTGGTTTTAGCGAGGAAATAACCTATACACCTGCCACCAGCCCAACAATAAAGAAGAGGAAACATAGGAATAGGAAAACCATCTGGTTCACACCCCCTATTCACCCGAGGTGACCTTCAATATAGGTAAGTATTGGCCTTATATTTTTTGTCATATCTCTGCTCTGGTGACACTGATCTAGGATTAAGCATGAAATAATACTACTAACGCGTAAAATTTTCCCTTTTACTCTAGATTGTCGTTTGGCGTGGAGATTAACGCTGTTCGCGTTACAGTTCGTAGTTTATATTCGTTGCATAAGGCGGCGAGCTGGCAGAAGCGTTAGCGCGCCGGCGAAATGCATAGCCTTATTTCGTCTGTCGTTATGTTCTGAGTTCAAATTCCGCCGAGGTCAACTTTGCCTTTCATCCTCTCGGGGTCGATAAATAAAGTACCAGTTTCGCACTGGGTCGATGTAATCGACTTAATCCGTTTGTCCGTCCTTGTTTGTCCTCTCTATGTTTAGCCCCTTGTGGGTAGTAAAGAAATATATATTCGTTGCATATCGGTAACAGCAAGAGCTTTGAACTTAGAACGTCAATGAACAAAACTAATTATTCTAAAAATATTAGGCCATCATTCCAACATTCTTGACACATGACCACCGATTGGTGAAGACACGTGGCCTAGTATGTAGAGTGTTATGCTCACGTAACACTCGCACGATTGTAATTTTGTAGTTTCGATTCCTGGACCGGCCGCTGCTTTGCATTCTTGAGCAAAACACTTCATTTCATGTTGTTGCAGTTCACTCAGCCATAAAAGAGCTGCAGAAGTTTTCGTTTTGTTTAGAAGATGCAAACCTCAGCTGTGTCTCCTTAATTTCTCGCCTGTCAACTTTCTCCTGAAGAAGGACTTTATTCGAAACGTTGCATTTTCTGCTCCCTACGACGAATTCACTGTCATTTGTAAATGAGTAACTCTGCAACGGACTGACGTCTCATTCAAAGGATATGGGGTGACCTTGGTCACATGTATGACTTGGAACCCAGGTAGGCGTCCCAATCAGTCTTAGGACTCCAACAGCACTTAAAGTACCACCACATGAACAGATTATATCCTGGTTTCTTTAAACAGTTCTACAGTTTTCAGTTTCTATTTAGTTTATGCAATCCATATTTTCAACCATAGTTCTCTCTTATATGTATATTAGCTCAATGCATAAAGTCCATCTTATTAGTTCATTGTGGCTGTTCTATAATTTAGTAAACGCATTCTTTATAATTTTACGAAATTTTCTCCCGGATATTACTTATGTTATATCAATATAAGGACTAAATGAAAGAGATGAGTTGTTTTCTATAGCATCATTGAAGGCGATATTAGTTTTACAATAGGCAAACGACAATGGATGTATATATAAATACATACATACATACATACATACATACACACACACACACACATATATCTTCTATCTATCTATCTATCTATCTATCTATC
>NC_043014.1:10884111-10907601 GCF_006345805.1 Octopus sinensis | reverse complement strand
TTACCCCAGTGCCACTTTGATGCATGCACTGCTCTCTCACTCAATAATAATATAATAATAATAATAATAATAATATAATAATAATAATAATAATAATAATAATAATAATAATAATATTTCCAGACATTGTCTTCAGAGGCCTAAGACAAAATACATGCCTGTTAACTGATATGACAGTGTCTACTGATAGAAATATCTCAGCAAAGGAATTTGAAAAACCGTCCATATATAGGCACCTTGTGACTGAGATATTTCAGATGATGCAATTAAAAACCAAAATCATCCTTCCTTGTTTTTGACCAGATCCCTGGGAAACCAATATTCTATGAAACTCAAAAAATTGTGTTAACATCAACCGCCCACATTTTCAGGCCACTTTTCAGATAGGGAAATTGAAGACCTCACATTCAGTGGTGTTAGATGTTGACACAATCATAAAAGAAAAATCGAGCAGGAACAAACTTACAAATACCTCGGAACAAATGAGGGCTCTGCCATTTAGTATGCAAGCATGAAAGAGAAGATCAGGAAGGGATGTTACGGGAGAGTTCGAGCAGTCCTAAAATCTGAGTTAAATGCATGTAACAGGATGTTAGCTATAGATTCCTTAGGAGTTCCAGTTATTACTTATAGCTACAATGTGTTGAACTGGAATATGAGCGAAATAAGGAAGATTGACAGGAAAATCTGTAAGCTGCTGACTTGCAATAAGATGCACATGCCAAAGGCAGACGCAGATTGTTTTTACCTATCCAGAGCTCAAGGAGGTCGAGACGTGATCCAATTTGAAATACCTTACAAAACCACTACAATTGTGCTGGCAAAATATCTTGAAACGTCAAACGGCTGGGTGCTAAAGCTCGTTGAAAACCACGAGAAACGTAAGAAGCTTAATTCTGTTACGACAGAGAGCAAAATAGTTATTAGTGAGTTTGTGTATAATACTCAGGTTGAACAGCATAATGGAAGTGCGGCAACTGTGTTGCAAAGAAGGTGAAATCAATAGCAAAGCAAAATGCGTTTGAACAATTGGCTGATAGGTGGGGACAAAAACCTCTACATGGCAAATATGTGGCCCGTAGCAAACAACTAGAAGCACACCTATTATGAGCTACGGAGCTCAGGCCTAAAGGTAGAGAGGGATGGCTTTATCTTGGCTGCTCAAGATCGGAGCTTATTGACCCAGAGCAATCAAGCCAATGTGATGAAAAATGAAGTAGACCCAAAGCGCCGATAAGGCAACGATATGATTGAAACAGTGGACCACCTAATCTCTGGGTGTAAGATTTTAGCACCTGTAGAGTACAAATCAAGACATGACAGAGTTAGTCACTATCTACAATGAATAATGTGTCGGCATTATAAAATCAAGACAGCTTACAAATGGCACAAGCACTACCCTGAGGCTGAAAATGGGGGAGAGAATGTAACGATTCTTTGAGACTTCCTAGTATGTACAAACCGGACTATCAAAACAAATAAACCAGATATTGTTGTGAAAGTCCAAAACAATAAAGTTTGTTTATTGACAGATATGAACACACCCTGTGAACATAATATCTCGGCAAAAGAATTTGATAAACTCAGAAAATATAAAGATTTGCTAATCGAAATCGAAAAGATGTGGTATCTCAAGACGGCTACACTACCAATGATAGTAGGAGCGCTTGGAATGATTAAAAATGGAACTGAAAATGATTTAAGAATGATCCATGGCTTGCCATCAGTACAGGAAGTGCAAAAGATTGTCTTTACTGATACGTCACACTTACTAAGAAGACCATTGTCGCTGTGAATTTTTTTTCCTTTTTTCCCCTTTATTTTCCTTTATTTCTTTCTTTTTCCCTTTTTCTCCTTGTCTTTCTTCCCCTTTTTTCTCTATCTCATGATGTAAATCAACAACCCGGTGTGTTTATTTCAATGACTTGCCGATGTATACAATGCGTTTCACTGCCCTAGGTGCCAGGAAGACACTCGGCAAGGCATAGAAACAGAATTGAAAGAAGATGATAATGAAAATAATAATAATAATGATAATAATAATAATTTTAAATGTTGGCACTAGGCCAGCAATTTCGGGGTTGGGGATAAGTCGATTGCATCGACCTCAGTGTTCAACTGGCACTTATTTTATCGACCCCGAAAAATGAACCCAGAACGTAAAGACGAACGAAAAGCCGCAAAGAATATCGCCCGGCTCGCTGTGTTAATAATAATAATAATAATAATAATAATAATAATAATAATAATAATAATAATAATAATATAATAATAATAATGATAATAATAAAACAAAAAAAAACAAATATATGGCACACTAGGCATAACAACAACATCAACTTCCAACCTGTTGTTTCTTGAGGTCTCTGGGTGAGACTTGGAGCCAACTTGTACAAACATAAAGCAAAAGTCAAACATAGAAGAAGAAGAAGAAGAAGAAGAAGAAGAAGAAGAAGAAGAAGAAGAAGAAGAAGAATCAAAACAGAAACAGAGGGATTTTTAATTGCAGCACAAGACCAAAGCCTCCCCACCAGAAATTACCAAAAACTGTAATGAAAAGAAATATTACAAGTAACTGCAGAATATGTGGAGATGGACAAGAAACAATAAATCATATTACTCTAGCTGCCCAGTCCTGGCTAAGAAGGAAATATTCACAGACATGACAGAGTTGGAACCTACATACATTGGAAGCTATGCCAACATTATGGAATAACAACAGAAAAAAGATGGTATAGGCACACACCAGAAAAGGTCACAGAAAACGAGAAAGCAACCATACTTGGATATGACGATACACAAGATAGAGAAATAAGGCCAACAGACCAGATATAGTTGTCAGAGATCATGAAGAAAAAATGCTTTCTAATTGATGTATCAATACCGGCAGATGACAACGTGTCTCTAAAAGAAATGGGAGAAACTCTCAAAATACAAAGACCTGGAAATAGAGGTAACCTAGATGGGAATCTGAAAACAGAAACAATTCCTATCATAGTAGGTGCATTAGGCATGATAAAAAAACATTCAGACAAATACATAACAAAACACCAGGACTTACAAACACATATAACATACAGAAAATTGCACTACTAGGCACTGCACACATCCTACGAGAACACTTCGTTACAATAACCATCAGAGCATCACAACAAATCACAGCACATACCAAGGCACACAGAGCTGCGCTCGGTAGTGAAGTGAAAGCACGCTATAAAAATAAAACTACTGAATAATAATATAATAATAATAATAATAATAATAATAATAATAATAAAATAATAATAAGAAGAAGAAGAAGAAGAAGAAGAAGAAGAAGAAGAAGAAGAAGAAGAAGAAGTAGATGATGATGATGATGATGATGATGATGATGATGATGATGATGATGATGATGATGAAGAAGAAGACGTGGCACAGTACTCTTGGGACACCATTAATGACCTGTTGGTCATTAAGCTCCGACGATAACAAAATGTTGGATTCTGTTTTTCTAAAATTCCTATTTGAGTTAGTTTTTTTTCTTTTTATTTTTGCTCTGTTTTGGGTTTTTTGAGGTTTTATTTTTAATCTGTCGAACAAGTCCACAATTTTTTCCCCGCCCACAAAATTTGTGGCTTTGTATACTTAGCATAGAGATGATAATAAATCGTCATCATCATGATCACCACCATCACCATCATGATCATCATAATCATCATCATCTTCATCATTTTCATGATCATGATCATCATCATTATCACTATTATTATTATTATTAATGTTACTATTATTATTACTATTAATTATTATTATTATTATTATTATTATTATTATTATTATATTTATATTATCATTATTGTTATTATTATTATTATTATATTATTATTATTATATTATTATTATTATCATCATTATCATCATCATTATTATTATTATTATTATTATTATATATTACTATTATTATTATCATCATCATTATCATCATCATCATCATTTTATTATTATATTATATTTACTATTATTATTATTATTATTATTATTATTATTATTATTATTATTATATTATTATTATTATCATCATTATTTATTTTTTATTACTGGTACTACTGTATTCCATAAAGCTGCCTAATATGGCGATTGCTATCTTATTTACAATAGATAAACTTGCAAGACTCCCTGGTGATACAACTGTGTTTGTACTATGTGGCAAAAACTTGCGCCTGGGACCAAGATAAAGAGACATTTATCATTAATAGGATTTTTAATCTTCAATCTTATTTATGGATTATATTTGTCTTCTATAAAAGGCGTAAAAGCACTTAAGAAAATATTATGAAAGAATCTTTTGAGACTATGATGTAAAGATAACAGAACCAACCAGTTTGTCATAGAAACAGTTTTTGAAGTCCTTGTAAGTTCAAATTGTGATAGGACATTCGTATCAAAAGTGTTTACTGATTTTCTACAGAAACGCAAGCAGTCGAGGGTGTAGACAAAAGAGTTGAAACTCTATACTGTAGTTTTCTTGATACTGTCAATACAAAGGAAATGAAGTGTATACAATAGATATATTATGCGTATAATGTGAGGGCGCGTGGCTTAGTGGTTAGGGAATTCGGCTCATGATCGTAAGGTTGTGAGTTCGATTCCCGGCGACGCGTTGTGTCCTTGAGCAAGACACTTTATTTCACGTTGCTCCAGTCACTCAGCTGGCAAAAATGAGTTGTACTTGTATTTCAAAGGGTCAGCCTTGTCACTCTCTGTGTCACGCTGATTTTCCCGAGAACTACGTAAGGGTACACGTGTCTGTGGAATGCTCAGCCATTTGCACGTTAATTTCACGAGCAAGCTGTTCCGTTGATCGTATCAGCTGGGACCCTCGTCGTCGTAACCGGCGGAGTCTTTCTATGCGTATAATGTTACCATCATTGTGTGAAAAGATGGATGCTATTATAAATTACCTTTCATAAGGCTAAAGTTACATTTAAGCTGAACAAGCAGCAGAACTCTTAATGAAAATTAGCGTTTTTTTTTTCTTTTAATTTACTGGACGAAGATAACACAAAAGGAAAATTACCATAATTGATTAGAAGGACTATTGAAAGACAAATAAAAGCTACAAACAATTTTTAAGACGTGAAATAAAACTAGGGCGTGTGTTCCTTAGTGACATAGTGACCCTCTCGAAATACAGGAAAATGTGTTTCAATAAACGAGTTCATATCAAGATCTTTGATATAAGCTTGTTAGTTAAAACGCATTTTCTTATATCTCGAGAGAACCATTATATAAATAACTAGCAGTATCGCCCGGCGTTGTTCGGCTTTGTAAGGGAAATAACTATATAAGCATTTTTAGAGAGTTACTTCCCTTATAGATGCCAATTCGGGCTTTCTTAGCCATTTCTGTTTTGGTGTCTTCAAGCCATGAAGTCGTTGTTCTAAAAGAACGCTGGTCTCCTTGACAACGCTGTACGACGTTGATTTCCTTACACTCCCTTCCCCACAGCTTCACGAGGGAGGGAAGAAGGGGGAGAAGCAAACAGGTGCAGGTGTGACCATGGACGCCAACTCCGCCGCTATCGACACACGAAAAATTATGCATTAAAATGGAATAAAAAATGATGTTAAATTATTTTTAAAATCGTAGACTCATCGTAGACGCGCGCTAATAGCCAGACGGGCTCGATATGAATCACGACTATAAGATACCCGAATTTGGTTAAACTGCACCGCAAAATGTGGGAGTAGTTAGGAATCTAAATCGAAGGGGACAGACACTCACACAACTACAGTTTTATATATATAGATAAACACGGGCACTATTTCTCTTCTTTTGTTTTTCACTTTTATTAGTCAATTAATCAACCATGTAACCAATTAAGTAACTCATTGTCCAACCAATCAGTTAACCTTCAAAGTTAACTAAGCTAGTTTTCCCGTCACCAATCACTATTTCTTTATCGATGACATTCCCTCTCTATCCCAGCTCCGTTTCACGTCTAGCTGATTGATTGATTGATTGATTAATTAACCGAACTAATAATCGAACAATTGGCAATCGATTAGTTAATTGGTTAACTACTCTTTTAATTTTTTACTCTTTTACTTGTTTCAGTCATTTGACTGTGGCCATGCTTGAGCACCGCCTTTAGTCGAGCAAATCGACCCCAGGACTTACTCTTTTGTAAGCCTAGTACTTATTCTATCGGTCTCTTTGCCAAACCGCTAAGTTACGGGGACGTAAACACACCAGCATCGGCTGTCAAGTGATGTTGGCGGGACAAATACAGACACACAAACACACACACACACACACACACACACACACACACACACCCATATATATATATATATATATATATACATATATACGACGGGCTTCTTTCAGTTTCTGTCAACCAAATCTACTCATAAGGATTTGGTCGGCCCTAGGCTATAGTAGAAGACACTTGCCCTATGTGCAACGCAGTAGGACTGAACCCGGAACCATGTGGTTGGCAAGCACGCACTCAAGCAAATATACACTCAAGCAAGTATGCAAAGCAAGGAAGCAAGCAAGCGAGCAATCACAGAGTTTTAGCTGTATATACATTGTTCCAAGTTCTAGAGAGGGATTTTAGAGGGTTACGTAGACCTCAGTGTTAAACTATTTATTATTTTTATCATCTCCGAAATGATAGAAAGCAAAGATGACTTCAGCGAAATTTAGACTGAGAAAGTAAAATGCCGGAAGAAATGCCGTTAATCATTTTCTCCGATAAGCTACCAACTCCCCCAGCTCGCCACTATTTGTTGGTATATGATATGATTACATAGAAATAAGGTGGCGAGTTGGCAGAATCATTAGCACGCCGCGCAAAATGCTTAGCAGCATTTCGTCAGTCTTTACGTTCCGTGTTCAAATTCCACCGAGGTCGACTCAGCCTTTTATCCTTCCATAGTCGATAAAATAAGTACCAGTTAAACACTGGTGTCGATATAACGACTTTCCAACTTCTGCTTTTTCCAAACGCCCTGAAGAAGAGGTCTTCAACCCGAAATATAAAAATACAAGGTAAAACTGCAACTTTGTTTTGCTTTCCTGTTGTAGTTTACATTGTACCGTGGGGGTGCAATGGCCCAGTGGTTAGGGCAGCGAACTCGCAGTCGTAGGATCGCAGTTTCGATTCCCAGACCGGGCGTTGTGAGTGTTTATTGAGCGAAAACACTTAAAGCCCCACCAGGCTCCGGCAGGGGGTGGCGGCGAACACTGCTGTACTCTTTCACCACAACTTTCTCTCACTCTTTCTTCCTGTTTCTCTTTTACCTGTATTTCAAAGGGCCAGCCTTGTCACACTCTGTGTCACGCTGAATCTCCCCCGAGAACTACGCTAAGGGCACACGTGTCTGCGGAGTGTTCAGCCACCTGCACGTTAATTTCACGAGCAGGCTGTTCCGTTCATCGGATCAATTGGAACCTTCGTCGTAACCGATGGAATGCCACGACGACATATATATGTATATATATATATATATATATATATATATAACGGGAAGCTTTATGAAAATAGACAAAAGACGAAGGCAGGTGGAAAACAAACTAACAATTGTATTAGTATCACGCTCAGGAAATATAAATAAAACAAGTCTTTAACGTTTCGAGCCTACGCTCTTCAACAGAAAGATACACAGAGAGAAAAAAAACACAGAAAGAAGGAGAGAAAAAAATGCGTGCAGTAGCTAACGAATCAACATGGCGATCTGATTTCGGCCAGAGGTCAAAGATCAAACATGAGACGCGAGAGCGAAATAAGGGGAGATAATAGGGTTGATAATAGGTTGATAATAGGGTGAAGGACCAGCTAATAGTGCGTAGGAGGGGTCTGGACGTGTGTATGTATAGGTTGGCGTATGTATTAGTATGTATAAGGGTGTGTGTGTGTGTGTGTGTGTGTATGAGAGAGTATTAGATATATATATATATATATATATATATATATATATATATATATAATAATATATATATATATTATATATATATATATATATATATATAGATATATATATATATATGTATATAACTGGAAGCCTCGTCGTCCTAACCGACGGATTGCCACTTTGTACCTTTTCGCATTGTTCCGCCTTTACACAACTACATTCTTAAAAGTTTTACCGCACAAAGCTTCACCAAAACTACCCCATTGTAATGCTTATTTATCCACATCGTTTGAAATAAATCATGCAGTATCTCGTAGCTTCTAGATTTTGGAGATGTGATTGTTTATTTTTAGAATAACATTATAGGGTCGGGTACGGCTGTTTTGAACATAAAACAAGGTAAAATATTTGGGTCTGATATGACTAGTTTAAATGCTAACGGGTTAATAGAATTACATTGCTAAAAATCCGACGCATGAAAATCTTTTCGCCATTTTTTTTCTATTTGCTGCTTAGGAAGCATTTTTCTTCTGGCAAAATTTGAAAATTTAGAACAAAAACAATACTAGAAATAAATTATTGATGCCAATGAAATAAGAATAAGAAATAGAAGTATATAGAAGTTACTTGTATTCAAGGTTAAGGATGTGAGAAACAAAAGCATTTTTAGGATTTCAGAAATATTAAAGAACGGCAAAATTACGAATAAAATGGTTTGTGTTTGATATGTGTTATTACTTGTCAGGCATGTCAACTCGTAACAGATATCAAATCAAATGGAAGTAGAAGATGAAACCAAGCCACGACATTACAAATATAGAGTTGTCTAAAAGCGATATAAACTGGTTTAGAGTTTGCGAACAGTACATTTGATAATTAAATAATGCTGGATAAATAATGCTTTTGTAACAGGATGAAAGGTCTGTAACACTGGAGGGGTGCAGATCTCATCCCTTACATTAAATCTATATATATAAAACTGTAGTTGTGTGAGTGTCTGTCCCCTTCGATTTAGATTCCTAACTACTCCCACATTTTGCGGTGCAGTTTAACCAAAACCGGGTATCTTATAGTCGTGATTCATATCGAGCCCTTCTGGGTATTAGCGCGCGTCTACAATGAGTCTACGGTTTTAAAAATAATTTACCATAATTTTTTTCCATTTTCATGCATATTTTTTAAAGGGAAGTAACTCTCTAAAAATGTCTACGATGAGTCCACGATTTAAAAAAAAAATTACCATCATATTTTTTCCATTTTTAGCGCATTTTTTTGCTGTTTTTTGGCTATAACTCTCTAAAAATGCTGTATAGTTATTTCCCTTACAAACCCGAGCAACGCCGGGCGATACTGCTAGTTATTTATAGAAGGAAAAGCCAAGACTTCCGAATATCTTCAACAGCATAAATATTTTATTTCTGGACTCGCAATGTATATATTCTTCTTCTGGGCGAATCGGTAGTCTAGGAGCTAGTCGCAGTGGTCAAGTGGAGTGAGCCAAATCCTGTCCGTTCCAGCATAGTGTAGCAGCGCCACGAGGTGGCAACTTGGGAGAGCTTTTAAAACACGACCGTCCTGTTCGACTGTCAGCCTTCGAGGGAGATCGATACGTGGGAAATTCTGCTGCTGCTGCTAGTTTTCTGCGCATGCGCATGAGGGAACTTCCGACAGGCCTGCTGGAAGGATCCAACTCTGCGCATGCGCACTGAAGATTTCCAAAATGGCGTCACTACACTTTAAAATTATTTTGAGGGGTTCGGTTAAATCGATGCCAGTGTTTAACTGTCACCTTATTTTATTGACCCGAAGGGTTGAACGGCAAAGTTTACCCCTGTGGTATTTGAACTAAGAACGTAAAGAGCTGGTAGAAATGCCGTTAAGTATTTTGCTCGTTGTAGTAACGACTCTGTCATCTCACTGCTTTGGACTGATAAAATATATACGGTTTATTTTCGTGAAAGGCGAAATCAAAATTTCTCGATGAGAAGTTTTGCCGAGGTACCGGATCATTTACATTGAGGATACTTATTTTACAGGTTGGTCCACAAGTAGATTTACAGTTATAACGTAGGTACTTTAAATTTATTTTAAAACATTTTATTACTTAAATTTCTCCCGTAAAATTAACTAAATTGGCATAGAATAATTGTTTCATATTTTTTTAATAATTAAGATCTAAACTGTTAATATATGAATGCGAAAGAGATAGTTGAATACCTATTTCTTTACTACCCACAAGGGGCTAAACACGGAGGGGACAAACAAGGACAGACAAACGGATTAAGTCGATCATATCGACCCTAGTGCGTAACTGGTACTTAATCTATCGACCCTGAAAGGATGAAAGGCAAAGTCGACCTCGGCGGAATTTGAACTCAGAACGTAACAGCAGACGAAATACGGCTACGCATTTCGCCCGGAGTACTAACGTTTCTGCCATTTCGCCGCCGTAGATAGTTGAATAACTATTAACCTACTTTTGGGCCACCCTGTATAATTCCAAAATTATACAAAAATTTGGGCCACCCTGTATAATTCCAAAATTATACAAAAATTTGGGCCACCCTGTATAATTCCAAAATTATACAAAAATTTGGGCCACCCTGTATAATTCCAAAATTATACAAAAATTTGGGCCACCCTGTATAATTCCAAAATTATACAAAAATTTGGGCCACCCTGTATAATTCCAAAATTATACAAAAATTTGGGCCACCCTGTATAATTCCAAAATTATACAAAAATTTGGGCCACCCTGTATAATTCCAAAATTATACAAAAATTTGGGCCACCCTGTATAATTCCAAAATTATGACAAAAATTGATTGGGACCCAACGAGATGGTGTAGAGCATTTACTTTGCCTCTGTACATCATCGAGTGTTTACTCTGTTCTCTGCTTGACGAACAATGGCAAACTGGGAGACAGAAATATGCACAAGGCATAAATGATAATATTTACATGTCCAATAAATACGCTACAACTGTGTAAAGTCAAACATATTTGAAGTCTAACCATAGTATTGAGTTCAAAGTGCATCTTCACTCACCAATTACATTATGTAACAAAATTGTTGCCGTGAGACGAAGGCGTGGCTTTGTGGTAAGAAGATTTCTATAGTTCCGGGTTCAGTTCCACTGCATGGCACCTTGAGCAAACGTCTTCTGCTATAGCCTTGTGAGTGGATTTGGTAGAGAGATACTAAAAGCCCGTTTATATATTATATATATAATATATATATATATATATATATATATATATATATATATATATATAATCTAAAAATAGAATTCCCATTTATAGATGCAGGTCTATATAGGGATGACGGCCTTATAGCACGCATAATCTAAACGGCCATGAATCAGATAGACTTAGGAAGGACCTTATAGCTTTCTTTCAAAGGATGGGCTTACGGATTACGATAGTACTAACCTGAATAGTGTAGATTTTTTAGACGTAAATTTTAATGTAAGATCGGATAGATTTAAACCTTTCCGTAAGCCCAATGAAAAGCTATCGTATATTAGCAAAGATTCGAACCATCCACCAGTTATCCTTAGCAACTTAGTCAGCAATGTAGGTAGAAGAATATCTTCAATTTCTTCGGACGAGGCAGCATTCCATAATGCTGCACCTTATTACGATAGCGCATTAAAGAATAGTGGATTCTCGGAGAAGATCCAGTTCAACCAGCTTAATGCTAATAATAATGCTGCACGAAGAACTAGGACCAGGAAAGTTTTGTGGTTCAACCCGGCTTTCAATTTGGCCGTAAAGACTAATATAGGTAAGGAATTTTTGAGATTAGTCTCTAAGCATTTTAAGCAGGGTCATAAATTCTACAGAATATTTAATAGAAGAACCCTGAAGGTTAGCTATTCTTGTTGCAGAAATTTCGCCTCTTACATTAGCCAACATAATAGGAAGCTAATTGAGATTAGACATGGTGCCGAGCCCATTAAGAAATGTAATTTCAAAAACGAAAGCTCCTGTCCGTTAGAAGGGAAATGTCTAGTGAAAGGAGTAGTTTATAGAGCCAAGGTGCAAGTGGAAGGCTCATCGGAATACAAGACATACACAGGGGCTTCAGAAATTCTTTAAAAAACAGATTTTATTCTCATAAGAATTCTTTTAAATAACCCAGAGAATAGGAAGAAAACCACCTAGCAAAATATGTCTGGGAACTAAAAGAAAAGGAAGCCCCACCTTTCAACGTGACATGGAGCATTCTGGACAGGGCGGCACCATACAGGCATGGAGCTTACAAATATAATTTCAAGTGCAAGCTTTGCTTATTAGAGAAAATGCACATCTTATTCAAAGACAATAATTCTTTGAATCAAAGAAGTGAGTTAATGAACTTATGTAGGCACGCGGCTAAATTTAAAATGTCGAATATAAATATACCATATGGATAGAGTATATATTTTGTATTTTGATTTTTGATTTTGATTTTGACTCTTAAGCGCTACGACGGATCTATAGCAAGTCTTATTGTGTTTCTACATATATATTAGGAAAAACCCCACAAACTTTGTTTTCATGTTATTGTATTGCATAGGATTACCTTGATTATTTATATTACACCTTGATTATTTATAAATGACCCAAAATAGGATGTTATATTTTATTTTATATGTCTTTCGTATATATTTTATTATGCACCCATTTTTTAAAAGCAATGTTTTTTTGTTTTTTTTTAAAAAAGCAATGTTGTCAAATTAGAATGTTTATATAGTATATGTATAGCAAAGCATATGTATTTGTAAGCATGCGTATCTGTGTATGTGTAAGTGAAAGTATGCTTGTGCTTAAGCACGCATACACACGACGGTATGTATATGTATCAATTCAAACTTGTGTATGTATACTGGCCTCTATAGATGCCAATAACATCGCTACAAGTTTTTCCCCCACCCCCACCCCTCTTTCGTTCCTTTTTCTCTCTTTCCCTTTCTTTCGTTCCCCCTCCTTGCTCAGTATATGAGAATTGCTACATAGATGAATTTTAGCTTGCGTGCGAGACGGTTTGCGTGAATATATGTACACATGCTTTTATGTGTATAATTTAGATTCATATTCATACGTCTGTATATGTATGTATGGCGTTTACGCGCATCCTTTTGTGTATGTTTGATATATATATGTGGATTTTAATATAAATATGTATTGCAGTATTTATAACAGGTTTAATTTCTATGCATTAATTTGTACTGTCTTCATTAACGGCAATAGGTTTTTTTCCTCGGTCCTCGTTTTTTCCTCGGATTTTATAATTTTTATATTTTTTATAAGTTTTTTATATATATATACATATATTTTGACCTTTTTGTTTATCGCTCGAAGATTGACCGTTTTTTCTAAAGGGCCAATCAAACAAGTCCATTTCTTTTTAAAGGTGTAGCGTTTGTAAGAGTATAGATTGAATTAATATATAAGTTCCATTCTAGCAAAAACTGTCTGATGAACGGCAACGAGAAACTCAGAGTAACAGATTTTGTTGAATTTTCTGCTGCTTAAAATAAAGCATATTACTCTAACACCACTGGTATTTGAGTACTCTTTTTTCCACCTTGTTTCACATTTATGTGTTTACTCCGGTCTAATCCGCTCCTTGTAAAAAGTTTGAGCGACTCTGCACAAGTAGGAAGAAACAACCTGAAAAAGATGGAACTTAACCCTCCCGCTGGATTTTTCTCAGAAAAAATACCTATCCCTGCACGGAAACAATATATCAAAGGTCTTATAGAGAAAACGGAAGAGTTTATTAGAAGACTGAGATGGAAAGCTTACTCCGGTGTGCGTGTATATATATATATATATATATATTATATACGAGGAGTGCTGAAAAGTTCCTGGCTTTAAGGGTATTGCAAAAGACCTGGCTGGAGGCCCAAACTTCTGAGATTTTTTACAAAGCTTATAGAAATTGAACGACCGCTGCTATAAGTGTGTGAATGTGAGAGGGGAATATGTTGAATAAAATCATAATTAACTGATCCTCTTGCATTTTCTTTTACCCAAAGTCAAAAGCTTTTCAGCAGCCCTCGTAAATTGTAGCACTGATAATAGAATACAAATCATTGACCGCATGATTGGTTGTATTCTAATACTATACTAGATATAGCTTAAAATCGCATACTGTAGTAGGGATCTGGTTGGGGAGTTCCAAGGTTTTGAAGACTTTGGAACCTTTTCTTATCCACTGTTATTCCTAGGTCTACCCTGACCAGAAATAATTGCTCCTGCTAGAGTTCCAGCTAAGGGTTAATTCGCACGTCAGAGAATTGCCTCTGGAAGGACGTCACTTAGATAAGGATCTTCAACTCTTTAGCTGCTCAACTAAGAGAAGGTAACTCTACACAAGTCTGTTTCGTGACGCTCGTATCACTTAGCACCAGACCAATAAAATTTTGAAGGATCAGAGAATGGGACAGGCTTTACACAAACCAAGCACACTATGATAATATTCATCATGTAAAGGTTTCAACAATCCAGGACACAAGCACTAACACCATTACACATTCTTCATACGCTAAATGACGATAGTGGGAAAAGGAGACGGGGATAGGTAAGGGCTGTTACTGTAAGTCTTCAGCGTTGATCCTGCACACAGGCGGCCATACGGTGATGGTCGTTTCCCACCGACCTTGGACCGAAACAGTCAACAAAGAAGAGTGTGCAGCTGTTTCTTGCTGGAAATTCGATAAATCCACGAATGGGTCCGGAAGAAAAAAAAACGTAAGAAACCCAGAAGTATCCTGTTATATCAGCCATCTTCGTTACTCTAAGTTTGCACATATGTGTACGTGTATATGGTTCGTTGTGTGTGTGTGATGTGTGTGTGTGTGTGTGTGTGTGTGTATGTGTGTGTGTGTGTGTGTGTGTTTGTGTGTGTGTACATATATGTTTATATTCTTGCGGCTAAACGTATGTACAAATTTATGTGGCGTATATCCATATGGTTATGCATTGGTGTATGCCAATCATTGTATGTGGAGATATTTAAACCATATATATATATATATATATATATATATATATATATATATATAATATATATATCTATATATAATAATAATAATAAAATAATAATAATAATAATAATATAAATCTAACATAAGTTCCATCAAAGATGAATTCCAAAATATTCTCTAATATATAAATATATTATATATACTTACATACATACATACATAATACATATATATATACTTATATATATAATACATACATACCACACACACACACACACACACACACACACACACTCAGTTGCATACCTCGCTGTGAATGCATTAATTGTATAGCTTTATAAAGCTTCGCTATTTGAACTAATGTCATTAACCATTTCTGATACAACAAAGAAAAACACCAGTTTTATCCAGCCATTCAACTGCCTCTTTGTCTATCCAAAGTTAACTTAATTCTTTACACATTTCATTTTATGGCATATACGCTTTGTTGTCTTATATATTTCATGATATCTTACTGTCCATTTTATTGAACATTTGCGTGGGTACAAGTCAATATTCACGAATCGATAAAGCCACGTACATGCAATGCAAAGAAGACAAAACATAGTTACATGGTTTTTCCCAGCATGACAATGACGTGGACGATTGCTATTGGTTAAATGAATTTGAACTAACCCACGGTGTTTCTATTATTTGATTTTACATTGTCTCAGCGTCTATTTTATTAGAAATAAGTTAACGTCTGCATACACAATGGCTGATTCTTTTCACTGACCACTTACACTCCTACATACTCTCAGTATAGACTTACACTCCTACATGCTCTCTGTAATTTGGTATAGATTGCAATTATGTAAATTATATCTGCATTTATTTCAGCGGAAGTATGTCTGTGTGGTTAAGAAGTGCGCTTGGCAACCACAGGCTTCCGAGTTCGAGCCCACTGTGCGGCAACACCTTAGGTCGGTGTCTTCTACCATAGTCCGGACCGACTAATACCTTGCGTGTGGCTTTGGTAGAGTGACCCTATGTAGAAGCGCACTGTAACATACATACATACATACATATATATATATATATATATAATATATATATTATATATATATATACACATATAGATATAGGACCCCGGGACTTATTCTTTGTAAGCCCAGTACTTGTTCTATCGGTCTCTTTTGCCGAACCGCTAATTTACGGGGACATAAAAACACCCAGTATCGGTTGTCAAGCAAATGCTAGGGGGACAAACACAGACACACAAACATACACGCACATACATATATCACGGGCGGGCTTCTTTCAGTTTCCGTCAGACCAAATCCACTCACAAGGCTTTGGTCGGCCCGAGGCTATAGTAGAAGACACTTGTCCAAGGTGCCACGCTGTGGAACTGAACCCGGAACCATGTGGTTGGGTAAACAAGCTACTTACCACAGCCACTCCTGCTCATATATATATATTATATATATATATATATATAATATATATATATATATATATATATATATATATATATATATATATATATATATATGTGCGTCGTTGCACTCCAGCGGTTACGACGACGAGGGTTCCAGCTGATCCGATCAACAGAACAGTCTACTCGTGAAATTAACGTACAAGTGGCTGAGCACTCCACAGACACGTCCCAAATGCAAATGCTTTCAATATATAGGCCCTTAAGAAAAATCGAAGCTGTAGAACCAGAAGTTTACATTAACTTCAAGATCCTTTCTAGACATCACTATCGAACCACTGCTAAATTCCATTTTGTTAATTTTGTTAAATGTATTACTTCTGAAGGAGAAACATGTGTTTATTCTCGACCCACTTTTAGCCTGGTTATTGAGTTTACACCTTCACTTCAGGCGGCTTCAAATGTCTATATGATCCTTTAATGTTATGTAGTACCCATGTGGACTGGGGTGTTTTATTTGATTTACAATACTGAGAGTTGTTACTGAAATTAACCATATTGAAAGTTATCAATTTCTGTTGCATAATTCGTTGTCTTCTCTTTAGCATATTGGTCGACGAAACAGTTTTCTAAATACCTGTTTGTTTGTATGCTTATCTCTCTCTCTGTCTCTCTCTCTCCCCCCCCTCTCTCTCTCTCTCTCTCTCTTTCTAGATCTCTCTCTCAATATATATGTTGTCGTAAGAAAAAGGAGATCGTCAGAATTTTGGATAATTATTTATTTATGACTTTCATTTCCTTTTTGAGAGATTCATCATTAATGATTTACTTACGGAAAATTCATGCTATTATATGTTCGTGTGTACATGTGTATATATATGTGTGTGTGTGTGTGTGTGTGTGTGTGTGTGTGTGTGTTGTGTTAGTTGAAAAAATCTGAAGTTGATCTGGGAATTTTTCAACTCACTCACATATATATAAAAGGCATGCGTCTTCTGTAAATAAAATATTCATGATGAGTCTCTCAAAAACAGATGGGAGTGCTAAATAAATGATTATCCTAAATCCTGACGACCGCCTTTTCTTAACGTATAAAATCTGTACACCACTTCAAACAATCTGTATACGCACACACACGCACATGCGCACTCACGTATATACTGAGAAAGAGACACACACATACGCACATGCACTCACACAGATATTTATACATATACTAGCTGTATCGCCCGGCGTTGCTCGGGTTTCTTTCGACCCTTTAGAATTGGAATTTTTGAAAAGTAAACATTTTGCACTATGTAGCTTGTTATTCTCTTTCAGTAAACATTTTTTTTGGTTGAAATACACCGAAAAATGGCGACAAAGCAGTAAAAACATCGTAAAAAATAGGGATTTTCATAGAAAAAAAGCACCTTTTTGATGTAAATAATTGTTGGTCTTAACATGGTCTGATTTGAATTTTATCTTCTACGGAAGGAAGAGCAAGCCTTCTTCTATCATACTTTCAATTTTGGTCAACTTGCGCCGCAGGGTCTCGGAGGAGATAGTGTTAGTTGAAGGCTACCAAACCCGCCATACACAGACAACTTCAGCTTTATATAGAGAGAGATTAAGATAGATAGATAGATAGATAGATAGATAGATAGAGAGAGAGAGAGAGAGAGAGAGAAGAGAGACTTACATGGACAGACGTTCAGAGAACAGTTCCGTAGACCAATAAGACTGAGAGAAGAAAACGAAAAGTGAAACAGAAGCAAGAAAATGATAAAGAGAATAATGGAGAAAAGGAAGATATAAAAACGAATAGTAATAGGCAAAGAGTCGCATAAAAACAAGAATGGATATGCATGAACGTAGTAACGTTTAGAAGAGATGTAGTTAGAGAAAACAGAAATATGATAAACGGCGGGGAGTATCAGAGAGTTCTGAATTAAAAGGCAACAATTTTTAGCAATATTTTATCAGCTTCGCTTTGTCAAATTATGGCTACTTTCACTTTGGCGATTAACAAGTTTTTCTTTGTGTATATTGTTATTCTGGAATGTGGGTTTTTGATGTTATAGAATTATTTTTGTGCTGATCAAATAATTTTGTTATCTCAAGGACATTGTCAATATTTGTCGAATGAAATATATAAAACAGATATATTACGAATATAATGTTACCACCAATACGAGGACGGAATGGTGAAACTATGCAGTGCTTCTGATAAGGCTGAAATCTGTGTCAAACCTTTGGCAAGCAGCAGAATTGTAAATGAAAGTTAGCGTTATTCTTTGATTTATTGTTCACAGACGACAAAAAAAAATTCTTTTTTTCATCGGGAATACTCTTTTTTACTCTTTACTCTTTTACCTGTTTCAGTCATTTGACTGCGGCCATGCTGGAGCACCGCCTTTAACCGAGCAACTCGATCCAGGGACTTATTCTTTGTAAGCCCAGTACTTATCTATCGGTCTCTTTTGCCGAACCGCTAAGTGACGGGGACGTAAACACACAGCATCGGTTGTCAAGCAATGCTAGGGGGACAAACACAGACCACACAACCACACACACATATATATATATATATATATACATATATACGACAGGCTTCTTTCAGTTTCCGTCTACCAAATCCACTCACAAGGCATTGGTCGGCCCAGGGCTATAGCAGAAGACACTTGCCCAAGGTTCCACGCAGTGGGACTGAACCCGGAACCATGTGGTTGGTTAGCAAGCTACTTACCACACAGCCACTCCTGTGCCTTAATCATTGTTGTTGTTGATTTTGAAATGTGGCTTTGTGGCATTATATGTTGATTAAATTATTGTGTTGTTCAATTTTGTGTTATTTTACGAGAATGGTGAAAACGTAAGCTTGTCATTGCAAGCATTGAAATAAATCTTCCTCAGCTGCCAACCAAGATGATAACAGTTAGAGTTTAATTAATTAATAGTTGTAACGCTATTAACAAAATTGCCTTAAAAGCGTACTAGAAAAATAGACAGGCTATTGTTGTATGTTTTTTTTCTTTTCATGATACCGTTCTTTAACTGCCATTCAGCTCTGATCATGTACTTCTATCAAAGAGATTCCAGCCGTTCTTATACATTAGTGCAGTGATATTCAAGAACAGATGAAGACGTTAAAGTAATTTTATATATATTCACACATTTATAAGAATGGACTATACTGAGAGTACACCACAAATTTATAAGAATGGACTATATTGAGTATACATCACACGATTACAACAAAGTACTATTTTGATAGTATGTCAAATATTTATATGAGTGGACTAAATAGAGAAGACGAGGCGGCGAGCTGGCAGAAATGTTAGCACGCCGGCCGAAATGCGTAGCCGTATTTCGTCTGTCGATACGTTCCGAGTTCAAATTCCGCCGAGGTCGACTTTGCCTTTCATCCTTTCGGGGTCGATAAATGAAGTACCAGTTACGCACTAGGGTCGATGTAATCGACTTAATCTCTTTGTCTGTCCTTGTTTGTCCCCTCTGTGTTTAGCCCCTTGTGGGTAGTAAAGAAATATATATAGAGAAGAAGTCACACACTTATACGAAGGAATTATATTAAGAGTACGTTACACATTTATGCGTGAAAGGAGAACATCATTTATACGAGAGTACTATATTGACAACACATTCATTTTTATATAAGAAGACTGTACAGTTCTATATTCAATAGATGAGGAATTATGAACATTATTTACATTATTTACATTATTTACATTTGACGGATATTTGTCCTCATCTTGTTTGTCTTCAGAGCTTTCTAGATGTCGGCTACTTACATAAATTACTGTTTTCACATGTGGGTGACGGACTTCAGTCTTCATTCTCTGACCTTTAAGTTCACAATCTTCTTAATCTGGCGTGTTTTTACCATTTCAAATTCTTTCATGTACGACTTTTCTCGATCTTGTCAAATTCTCTTTCTATCAGCATCTCTGGTTATCTTCCTAAGTAATGAAGATAACGCCTCTTTGATTTTTGATTTCGCTATTTAGTTGATGTTTTTTTTCCAACCGTTGTAATGGATCCTCTCACGGACGAGGGCATGTCCTGCCCTTTCCGCTACTCTTCTAGCTTTATATGAATCCACTGGTGTCATTATACTCTCTTTCTCTTTTACTCCTTTACTCTTTTACTGTTTCAGTCATTTGACTGCGGCCATGCTGGAGTACCGCCTTTAGTCGAACAAATCGACACCGGGACTTATTCTTTGTAAGCCCAGTACTTATTCTATCGGTCTCTTTTTGCCGAACTGCTAAGTGACGGGGACATAAACACACCAGCATCGGTTGTCAAGCAATGCTAGGGGGACAAACACAGACACACAAATACACACACACATATATATATATACATATATACGACAGGCTTCTTTCAGTTTCCGTCTACCAAATCCACTCACAAGGCATTGGTCGGCCTGGGGCTATAGCAGAAGACACTTGCCCAAGATGCCACGCAGTGGGACTGAACCCGAAACCATGTGGTTGGTTAGCAAGCTACTTACCACACAGCCACTCCTGCGCCTATTATATTCAAGTTAAGGACAAATATCCGTCAAATGTAAATAATGTAAATGAGAAGACTGTGTTGAGAGTACGCCACACATTTATAAGCGAGGTCTATATTATGAGTACATCACACTAATACGAGGGGAGCATATTGAAAGTACGCCTCACGTTTATACGAGATGGCTAAATCGAGAGTACGCTAAAGGTTTATACAAAAGGACGAGACTAGCCTATAGAAAATACGTTATAGGCGCAGGAGTGGCTGTGTGGTAAGTAGCTTGCTAACCAGCTACATGGTTCCGGGTTCAGTCCCACTGCGTGGCACCTCGGGCAAGTGTCTTCTGCTATAGCCTCGGGCCGACCAAAGCCTTGTGAGTGGATTTGGTAGACGGAAACTGAAAGAAGCCTGTCGTATATATGTATATATATATATATATATATATATATATATATTATATATATATATATATATATATATATATATATATATATATATGTATGTGTGTGTATATGTCTGTGTGTCTGTGTTTGTCCTCCTAGCATTGCTTGACAACCGATGCTGGTGTGTTTACGTCCCCGTCACTTAGCGGTTCGGCAAAAGAGACCAATAGAATAAGTACTGGGCTTACAAAAGAATAAGTCCCGGGGTCGATTTGCTCGACTAAAGGCGATGCTTCAGCATGGCCGCAGTCAAATGACTGAAACAAGTAAAAGAGAGTATACGTGAATGCAAGGGGAATGTATTCGCTTCAACAAAATATTGATATTTTTTTGCGCCATAGGAATTTTGAAACTTCGAATTGCACCGTTAAAAATTATTTCATGTCTCCCAAAGCTAGTGTAAGCAACATACAATTCTCGCTGGCAAGGACAATGTTTCTGAAATGGGAGCAGTAATTCGAAGGATTTCTTTTGTCAAATAGTAGAAAATCTGTCATGTTTACAGAAGATGAAGGGGTTCGTGTCCCACAGGCAGCCGTCAATGTTCTCTATTAAAAAGGTATTCAGCCCAGTGTTTACACGTTATTATTTATAGGTTTATCTACTTCGAATCCCATCGTTATTATTACTGGTACTTATATTGGTTTCAAATTTTAGCACAAGGTCAGCTATTTCTGAGATGGCGGGATAATCATCTATCTGAACCCTAGTAATAATTTTATTGATCCCGACATGATGAAAGGCAAAGTCGACCGCGATAGAATTTGAACTCAGAACGTAAAGACGGACGAAATGCCGTTAAGTATTTTGCATGGTGTATTAACGATTCTACCAGCTCTCCGTACTCATAATGATCTCAAATTTTGACACTAGGCCAGCAAGTTCGGGAGAGAGGTCAGTTGATTACATCGATCACAGTATTCAACTGATACTAAATAAATTTTTTCGACCCCCGAAAGGATGAAAGGCAAAGTCGACCTCGGCGGAATTTGAACTCATAACGCAGAGACAAGTGACATGCTGCTAAGAATTTCGCCCGGTGTGCTAACGATTCTGCCAGCACGCCATCCATCACCGTATTTATATTCTTTTCAACTCTAGGCACAAGGCCCGAAATTTAGAGGGAAGGGGCTAGTCGATTAGATCGACCACAGTACGCAACTGGTAATTAATTTATCGACCCCAAAACGATGAAAGGCAAAGTCGACCTCGGCGGAATTTGAACTCAGAACGTAAAGCAGACGCTAAGCATTTCGCCTGGCGTGCTAACGTTTCTTATTTTTTTAATGCCCACAAGGGCTAAACATAGAGGGGACAAACAAGGACAGACAAACGGATTAAGTCGATTACATCGACCCCAGTGCGTAACTGATACTTAATTTATCGACCCCGAAAGGATGAAAGGCAAAGTCGCCCTCGGTGGAATTTGAACTCAGAACGTAACGGGAGACGAAATACCCGCTAAGCATTTCGCCCGGCGTGCTAACGTTTCTGCCAGCTCGCTACTCTTCGACGTATTCATATTAACATTAATCTGGGTGGATGAAGTTCAAATTCATTCTTTTGCGAAATTCGAACGCAAAATGTAAAGACGTTTACATATATATATATATATATATATATATATATATATATATATATATATATATAATACATATATATATATATATATATACATACATACATACATATATATATATACATATATGTGTATGTATGTATATATATACACACACACACATATATATATATATATATTATATATATATATATATATATATATATATATATATATATATATATTATATATATATATATATATATATATATATATATATATATATAACATCACCGTTTGCGCCATTCCTCATACTTTAAGTGTTATCTCGTCACAAATTCACAAACATTTAGGGCATTTTGCAGTCGATTAAATGAACAGTAAATAGACAACTGATTGATCATTTTATCGATCTAGGAGAGAAGAAAAATCGATAATAATGGTATTGAGTCCAAAGCCAATCAATATTAAATGCCCAACAGTCGTATAAATCTTTGCTATGTGGAAAAAGATAAGTGTAATGTTTCTACTAGAAACCTTTGTCGTAGAGAGATATGTTTGTTTTGCTGAAAAATAAAGTATGGGTGGGGGGAAAGACTAAGGAAAAATTTGACTTTGCAACCACGTGGTTTAGGGTTCAGTCCCACCTTGGGCAAATGTTTTTTCTACTACAACCCAT
>NC_043014.1:10874111-10879111 GCF_006345805.1 Octopus sinensis | reverse complement strand
GAGGTTTTCACTGGAACATTCCACCATATTATGAGTGGCTGTAGCCTCTACCATACTGAAAAGAGCTGTTTGTTTCTTTACATCTCTGTAAATTAGCAGTCTGGTGAAAAGGGACCGATAGTGTAAATACCAGACTTTAAATAAACGCATAAGTTATGGGGTTGGTTTGTTTAGCTAAAACCCTTCAAGGCGGTGCCCCAACATGGTTGCAAGTCCAGTGACTGAAACAAGGAATAGGTACAAGATATACTTACAGGATAATCACTCGTAATCTGATAAGTTAAGTTTATTCAGATTATACAAAGCAGTGCCAATAAGCGATCAGATGGTCTCGTGCTTAAAGACATGATAGATTGTGAGATATGAGCAAACTTATGTCACATGACATACATTTGAAAGTTGTTAATATATATGTACATTGACTGTGTGAATTATAAGATGAACATTCAGATCACTAACTTCTAAATATCTTACTAAATGCATATTTAACCATTTAGCATTCAAACAAGCCACATCCGGCCCAAGTATTCTGCCCGTTTTATGTTCCGACTGTCAAGATGTGGCCTCTCACACCAACCCTTCAATTTCATTCTAAAAAAATATACAATATAGGCGTAGGAGTGCTAGTGTATTAAGTAGCTTACTTACCAACCACATGGTGAGTGGATTTGGTAGACGGAAACTGAAAGAAGCCTGTCGTATATATGTGTGTGTGCGTATGTTTGTGTGTCTGTGTTTGTCCGCCCCCCCCACACACACCACCATCGCTTGACAACCGATGTCGGTGCATTTACGTCCCCGTAACTTAGCGGTTCGGCAAAAGAGACCGATAGAATAAGTACTAGGCTTACAAAGAATAAGGCCTGGTGGGGGTCGATTCCCTTTGACTAAAAGCGATGCTCCAGCATGGCCGCAGTGAAATGACTGAAACAAATACAAGTGGAAAAAACGTAATCCCATTATAGAATCTCAAAGCTACAAGATAAGGTATGACCAATTCAAAACAATGTGAATAAATAAATATTAAATTTCATAGTAATCACGTAATCAATTAAATTTGAAAGTAACCCAAATGCTAAAGGACTAAACACCGTACGCGATATCTATTTATTAAGCGACAAAATTTGTAACTTAATTGTTAAATTTTTCAGTTCTATATGTAAGAGAGGAAGAATTATGTACGATATCCCGAGTTACCTAGGAGTAGATTTGAAATTACATATAACTTGCTGGTCAAGCCTGTATGCTACACTGTTTTTTATCGCCTTAGGATTTGTCCATTCAGTGCTTTTTTTCCAAAAGTTTCCGCGCAATTTATGTGCCCCGTACATATTCCTCACGAGACTTGCTTTTTGACTTTCTTCGTGACTTATTTGAATAAATCAATGTAGCTATGATATTGTTGCTTGCATTTCTTTCAGTTTTAAGATTTACCTGATGGTTGTAACTTCATACATTACTGCTTGTGCACTACAACACATTTATGGGGCAAATGTTTTGTCCTTTACACTTGTAGGATGTCGGTGGAGGCGCAATGGCCCAGTGGTTAGGGCAGCGGACTCGCGGTCATAGGATCGCGGTTTCGATTCCCAGATCGGGCGTTGTGAGTGTTTATTGAGCGAAAACACCTAAAGCTCCACGAGGCTCCGGCAGGGGATGGTGGTGATCCCTGCTGTACTCTTTCACCACAACTTTCTCTCACTCTTACTTCCTGTTTCTGTTGTACCTGTATTTCAAAGGGCCGGCCTTGTCACTCTCTGTGTCACGCTGAATATCCCCGAGAACTACGTTAAGGGTGCACGTGTCTGTGGAGTGTTCAGCCACTTACACGTTAATTTCACGAGCAGGCTGTTCCGTTTATTCGGATCAACCGGAACCCTCGTCGTCGTAACCGACGGAGTGCTTCCAGTGTAGGATGTCGATTGATCCTTGATGTTTTTAACAACGTTTTCTTGTCGGCGGCCGAGATGTAACCTTGCTTGATGTTTTGAGCCTTGAAAACATTCCTGTAATTATGGTTTATTTGTTAGTGTTAAGAAGTATTTTTCCATGTTGACGGTAAGTAAAAAGAAGCTTGTCAACCATATATTACGGTGTTACTTTGGTTGCGCTGTTACGTGATGCTTCGTATGTGAATTTCCCTTTGAATCGGTAAACTTCCATGAAGCTATTTGTAATGGGGTTTGCGTTATCAAATATAACCCTTGTGAATGACATTCTCCGGTTAATATTATCTGAGACTTTGAAGCTTATAATCAATATATGACAAGTTTAATCTTTTTATTCTTTTACTTGTTTCAGTCATTTGACTGCAGCCATGCTGGAGCACAGCCTTGAAGGAATTCTAGTCGAAGAAATCAACCCGAGGACTTATTTTTAAACCTAGAACTTATTCCCTCAGTCTGTTTTGCTGAACCGCTAAGTTACGGGGACGTAAACACACCAACACTGGTTGTCAAGCGGTGATGGGGGACAAACACACACAAAGACACACATATATATGATGGGCTTCCTTCAGTTTTCGTCTACCAAATCCACTCACAAGGTTTTGGTCAGTCTGATGCTATAGTGGAAGACAGTTGCCCAAGGTTGTACAGTGGGAGTGAACCTAGAACCATGTTTTGGGGAAGCAAGCTTCTAATCACATAACCACGCCTGCGCCTGTGGAAGTTGATGGTTAAGTTCACGGTTACAGCTAAAATATCTATAATAGTATTGTTGGCCGTGATAGACATAAATTGTTAAATGTTTGTAACAGGTCTTTTTTCGAAGTGTTTATTTGTAGTTTTACGTCTCACCCGATGTAGCTAATCCATCGTTTCTGTATAATCCGACAGCTATGGATGCGAATTTGCTTTTTAGTTAAGCGTCTCTAATATGTATAGCTAGCAGTATCGTATAACTGTGTCACACCACATGGTCCCATTCTTTTAAGCCTTACTTACGTGTGTTCTTATATCAATAGTACCTGATGGATTTTGCGTAACAGGACAAACTTTGTGATTTGGTGCTTTGTCTCTAAAAGTTTTAGTGTTATTATTTGGGGTTATTTTTTACGTGATTTTTTATATTAGTGTTTGTAAATAGATTCGGAGTTTCATTTATTGAAATCTTTCTTCTATTTATAATTTGTGAAAAAATGCTTCTTTATTAATACTTTGAAGTATTGCCTGAACAGTAAATAAGATCCGCATCTCTTCAGGCACATATGTATATCAAAGAACTACGTGAACACGAAATCTGAGATTATGGAGAAATATAAGCACTTCGAAAAGTATTTTCTGGGCCATTTCTGATATTTTCAACATTACCTTTGATATAATTTTGGTGGTTGTGGTGGTGGTGGTGATGTTGAATTTGGGGATAATAATGACTTAAACAGTTCAGAATTTGCATGACAGCCGGAGATATAAAACTCAGAACTAGAATATTTGCACTTTTAGGATAAAAAGCTATTATAATTTGAAACTCTCTTTCATTTATTTTTTCAATGTTAACTACACTCAAGTCCTTGCATTTCACAGTTTTCACACACGCACACATACACACACACAATATGGCGGTTCGAATGAAATTAGCTATTTTGTAAACCTAAAGGGATGACAGCGGCAAGCAAATAACTAGTACCTAACGAATAGTGTGCGAAGAATCGTCGAAAAAAATACACACGCGGATGAAGACACGGATGGCAAATTATTTTATTTGTTCATTGATGTTGAAACCTAGGTACATAGGTAACTATTGAAATGCTTTTATTTTTCTTCGCCTTCGAAATTACTCTTATCCATGGTTTGGGTTTTAACTTCTCTTTCCAGTATGCAAGGTGTCTTGTTAAGTTCTCATCTTTAGTGTATGGAAATATACACTAGTTTTATATGAAAAATATATTGTCTATTGACTCTATTATGAATGCTGGCCACTGATAGAAAATTTTTCAAAATTTTCTACCCTTTATATTTTATAGTAAAATTTTCATAATTTTGAAGAACGTTGCTACGTAAATTTTTATTTGGTGCTGAATATGACTGCGCTTGCGCGGTGGGTTTGAAAAATTATAATGTATATAGATGGAACATATGCGTCTTCAATATTTCTCAAACATACCTTAATTAATTATAGCGCCTATGCTGATGAGGACACGAATGGCAAATTATTTTATTTGTTCATTGATGTTGAAACCTAGGTACATAGGTAACTATTGGAATGTTTTTATGTTTCATCCCCTTCGAAATTACTCTTATCCGTGGTTTGGGCTTTAACTGCTCTTTTCAGCATGCAAGGTGTCCTGTTAGGTTCACCTTTTTTATGCATAGAAATGTACACTAATTACATATATATATATATATATACATAACAATATGGATACATATATACATACATACATACGTACATACATACATGCATACATACATACACACACATACGTACATACATACATACATACATACACACACACATACATACATACATACATACATACATACATACATACATACATACATACATAAATACATACGTATGGGAGTATTGTTTACAAAGAATATAGGTCAAGGATGGCATAGGAACTAAGAAGCTTGGTTTCGGATACTGCAAGTATCATGTTCGAAGCACTAAATCGTTTTCGACATCCGGTTTCAACTGACTTGTCATTTGCACTTGGCATATGTCATCCGTTCTATGACAGTTTCAAAGAAAAGTGATCAAGAAAATATGTCGGTCTATATGACGTCATAAGTTTTGTCAATTCCGCCGTGCAGAACAGGATAAACATATGGCGAACGCATTGGTGTTATGAATGTTTGTTATGAATGTATTGATGATGTGCCTTGGAAAAATATGTTGATATAAAAATGTATAGAATTCATTAACAGTCAATAGCTTAGACCTACATACATACATACATACATACATTCATTCATACATACATACATACATGCATACATACACATACATACATACATGCATACATACATACATACATACATCATGCATACATACAT
>NC_043014.1:10867305-10874011 GCF_006345805.1 Octopus sinensis | reverse complement strand
GTATGTATGTAGTAGGTACGTACGTAGGTACGTATGTACGTATGTACGTATGTATGTATGTATGTAGGTAGGTAGGTAGATAGGTAGGTAGGTAGGCAGGTAGGTAGGTAGGTAGGTAGTAGGTAGGTAGGTGGTAGGTAGGTAGGTAGGTAGGTAGGTAGGTAGGTAGGTAGGTAGGTATCGGATGCGGAGAATAAATTGTCATCTAAATTACGCAAAAATGGAATTAGAACTGACATCTCATTTTACCAGTTATATTTACCAAAATTTCATAAAAATATCTTGAAATACTAAAGAGTAAATTTATTCAATAGAATCGCCATTGGCTTCAACCACAGCCTCCAGACCACTTCGGAATCTCCTGCAACTCTTCTGGGCGGTATCCTTGTTTAAGTTGGTGAATGGTGCCATAATCCTTACCTTCAGTTCTTCTTTGGTGTTACAATGAGTTTTGCTGGTCTCTCGCTCAACTGCGCCCCACACATAATAATCAAGGGGGGTTGCAGTCTGGGGAGTTAGGTGGCCAGGTGTTAGGAGTGATGTAGTCGCATAGAATATCTGACAGCCATGACTGGGTTCTACTTGTGTCGCATGGTACAAGAGTCCTGCTACCGGACATAGAGTCTTCCAGTAGCCATCTTCTTAACCCAGGGCAGTACTACCTCCTCCAGGCACTTGATGTAGGTCTCCGTGTTGAGTCTGAGGTCGTTTGGGAAGGTGAATGGAGGCATAACATCACCATCACTAGTGATCACTCCAAACACCATGATGTTGACTGGATGTTTGATTTATACCACTCTTGGTACATGTCCTCAGATTGCAACATCCTCAGACATTTTGAAATGTTCGTATTGGAGCTTCCGGCATGAATGCCAAGCAGTACAGCATGTCGTTTCCAAATTTCTGGTAGGGTTAATTGCGTTATGGTGCCGTCTTTCTCACAGACGGTACCCAATGGACCCTAGTATACTGTGTAGTCAACAAAATCAAAAACAAACAATGAGCATGCGCGAAATTGAAAATATGAACTGACGACAATTTACCAATCGCACCCTATATATATATATATATTATATATATATATATATATATATGTGTGTGTGTGTGGTGTGTGTGTGTGTGTCTGTGTGTCTGTGTATGTGTGTGTTTGTGTACGTATATATATGTATATATATGTATATATTATATATATATATATATATATATATATATATATATATATGTATATATATATATATATATATATATATATATATATATATAATATGACAGGTTCTTGCAGTTTCGTCTACCAAATCCACTCACAAGGATTTGGTCGACGCGAGTCTATAGAAGAAAACATTTGTCCAAGGTGTCACACCAGTGGGACTGAACCTGTAAACATGTGGTTGAGAAGCAAGCTTCTTACCACGCAGCCTAATTCAAATATGCTTGAAACATATTTGAATCCGTAAGCAAGTCATTCACTGTATTTTGAGGTGGAGAAAATTTCTCGCTATTGACAGTTAGGTGTAAACACACTGCCAGTTCGCACCGCCCCCTAATCAGACTGTCAGATGCTTGTATATCGGAGTGGGGGTTATCTCCTCTTTGACATAAGAAACCGGAAAGCCAACGCTGTGAACTGTTACAGATATGAACATCATATATATATATATATAGGAATATGTACATCTGAATATATATGAATATGTACATATATATATATATATATATGAATATGTATATCTAAAATATATATATATATATATCTGTAAGGGAAGATCTGTCAAGTCATATATTTATATTGTGTATATATATATATCTATATATATATATATATATAGGAATATGTACATACTCTTACTCTTACTCTGACATATATATATGAATATGTATATATATATATATGTATATATATATAATATATATATATATATATATATATATATATATTATATATATATATATATTATGTGTGTGGTGTAAGGGAAGATTGTCAAGTCATATATATTTATATGTGGTATATATATACATATATATACACACACAGAGGGGGAGGTCTACATCTTATTTGTGTTGCATATAACTGTAACCAAGTTCTTCTTCTTCTTCCTTCCTTCTTGTTAGTCTGTTTCCTCCAACTTTTCAATGTCACATTTACACAAAAATCACCCTCCTACGCTACAATCAATCATTCCCATTGAACGAAGAACGGTAATTTTAGAACTCCCTCAATTACTACATCCACTATATTATGATTTACTTTTCAATGTCATACACACTACAGTCTGAGATTGCCGGGGCTTTATTTATTTATTTATTTATTTATTTTTCGACTAATTTTTTGTTGAATGACTCTAGCTTTGACATACTATATTTGTATTATATTTTTTTATATTTAGTTTCGTGTCATTGTCATTTTGATTTCCTTGTTTACTCTTTCGTACAGCTTCCATCCAAGATGGATTTTATTCTCATAAGATGTCAGATATTTTGTTTTTCAGCGGTATATTATATATTATATATTTACATCTTATCTTTTACTTCTCTCAGTCGTTGGTCTACGGCAATGCTGGGGCACCAACTTGAAGCGTTTTAGCCTAGCAAATCTCAAAATCTACTCCCGAAACTATTTTTTTTTAAGCCACGTACTTAAAAAATCGAGGGCGATTTTTGTCCGAACTGCTAAATTACAGGAACATAAACAAAACAATACCGGTTGTCAAGTGTTATTGGAAGACAAAGACATACATACATGATAGATCGCTATGATACATCGGTACCCACTACACACATTTCTTTTCTCTCCTTGTTTCTCTCCTTGTTTCTTTCTGTGTTCCTTTCTGTGGAAGAGCGTAGGCTCGAAACGTAAAAGACTTTTTCAATTCCTGAGCGTTATACTAATACATCTTTTTGTTTTCTACACCACCTGTCTTCATCTTTTGTTTTGTTCCCCACATACATACATACATACATACATACATACATACATACATACATACATACATACGTACATACATACATACATACCTGCATACATACATACATACATACATACATACATACATACATACATACATACATACATACATAATGCTGGTACTGACTAGCAGCCTCAGTCACTTAATTTCGGTTGCAAATTACCAATATCTACATTAATAATTTATAATTCTCACTTCACAATTTTCGGAATCAGTCAATGTTTCCTATGGTATGTATATATATATATATATATATATACATTAAGGGCTCCTAAATTAAGATGCCGAGTGCTGGGAACACAAAAAGGGGATGAATTTATCGAGAGTGAAAAACAAAAACGTTTACCGATAACTTTAACTCGAACCGCGGTTTCTGCTTCTTTCTAGCAAAACACAAAATATGTTTGCTAGGCTAGCTTCATCAGCGAGTCGCCTTAATTTAATCGAGGTCTGCAGCGCATGATGTGAGACCATGTGTTTATCTCGACTACTAGCAGATCTTAACTTTTCAAATCTCTGCGCAGACGCAAAATTTATACGGCAGTATAGGGCATGCCGGGAAGAATTTTACGAATAAATTCCATCATGTAATATGCGAATATGACAAGAAGGGTAGTAATATTATTTACTACCAGGTGCGCCAGCACAAAAGACGAATTAGTCCATAAGACAAAAATATTATTCATATAGAAAATATTATTCATGTAGTTATACAATTAAGGGCTCCTAAATTAAGATGCCGAGTGCTGGGAACACAAAAAGGGGATGAATTTATCGAGAGTGAAAAACAAAAACGTTTACCGATAACTTTAACTCGAACCGCGGTTTCTGCTTCTTTCTAGCAAAACACAAAAATGTTTGCTAAGGCTAGCTTCATCAGCGAGTCGCCTTAATTTAATCGAGGTCTGCAGCGATGTGAGACCATGTGTTGATCTCGAACTACTAGCAGATCTTAACTTTTCAAATCTCTGCGCAGACGCAAAATTTATACGGCAGTATAGGGCATGCCGGGAAGAATTTACGAATAAATCCATCATGTAATATGCGAATATGAAAAGAAGGGTAGTAATATTATTTACTACCAGGTGCCCAGCACAAAAGACGAATTAGTCATAAGACAAAAATATTATTCATATAGAAAAATATTATTCATGTAGTTATACAATTAAGGGCTCCTAAATTAAGATGCCGAGTGCTGGGAACACAAAAAGGGGATGAATTTATCGAGAGTGAAAAACAGAGACCATCGCTGCAGACCTCGATTAAATTAAGGCGACTCGCTGATGAAGCTAGCCTTAGCAAACATATTTTGTGTTTTGCTAGAAAGAAGCAGAAACCGCGGTTCGAGTTAAAGTTATCGGTAAACGTTTTTGTTTTTCACTCTCGATAAATTCATCCCCTTTTTGTGTTCCCAGCACTCGGCATCTTAATTTAGGAGCCCTTAATTGTATAACTACATGAATAATATTTTTCTATATGAATAATATTTTTGTCTTATGACTAATTCGTCTTTTGTGCTGGGCACCTGGTAGTAAATAATATTACTACCCTTCTTGTTCATATTCGTATATATATATATATATATATGGCTTGATACCTAGTAACTGTTTGTTTATGTTTTTATTCCTTCGTACCCCTTCCACCTCGATCGTTACATTGCCTGTAACCAATCTTTATTTCGGCAGCTATACCAACCTTACACTTAAAGCCGGGGTTTAAGCACAAATTTGACCTGATCACTTACTGCATGTATCTATTAGTTTGTCATCTAAAATCTTATTAATCGCAACTTGTAATATTCAGTGAAGGCGCATGGAAGCAGTGAGTTCGATTCCCGGACCGGGCTGTGTGTTGTGTTCTTGAGCAAGACACTTTATTTGACGTTGCTCCAGTTCACTCAGTTGTAGAAATGAGTTGTGATGTCACAGGTGCCAAGCTGTATCGACCCCTTTGCCTTTTTCTTGGATATCGGTGGTGTGAAGAGGGAGGCTGGTATGAATGGGCGACTGCTGGTCTCCGATAAATAACCTTGTCTGGACTTGTACCTCGGAGGGGAACTTTCTAGGTGCAATCCCATGGTCTTTCATGTCCGAAGGGAGTCTTTAGCCTTTGCCTTTTATAATAATCATATCTGTAGATTGTTTAATATTGTCCGACGCACTAACGATTCTGCCAGCTCTCCACTTTAGGGATTGTTTAACATCGGTTTCAAATTTTGCACAAAGCCAGCAATTTCGGGGCGGAGGGGTAAGACGATTGTATCGAACCAGTGTTCAAATGGTACTTATTTTATCGACCACGAAAGAGTAAAAGGCAAAGTGGACGTCGGCTGAATTTGAACTCAGAACGTAAGAACGTACGAAATGCCACGAAGCATATTTTCCGGCATGCTAACTCTGCCAACACGCCACCTTGCACGATAGTAATATTAAACAGTCTATCGATCTGAATTCAAATCCTGCCGCGGTCAACTTTGCCTTTCATCCTTTCCGGGTCGATAAATTAAGTACCAGTTTCGTACTGGAGTCGGTCTAATCGACTGGCCCCCACCCCCAAAGATTTCAGGCCTTGTGGCAAAAGTAGAAAAGAAACGTTAGCATGCCGGGTGAAATGCTTAGCCGTATTTCGTCTACCGTTACGTTCTGAGTTCAAATTCCGCCGAGGTCGACTTTGCCTTTCATCCTTTCGGGGTCAATTAAATAAGTACCAGTTACGCACAGGGGTCGATACAATCGACTTAATCTGTTTGTCTGTCCTTGTTTGTTCCCTCTGTGTTTAGCCCCTTGTGGGTAGTAAAGAAATAGGTATTTCGTCCATGTATACATTCTGAGTTCAAATTCCACTGAGGTCGATTTAGCCTTTCATCTTTTCAGGGTCGATAAAATAAGTACTAGTTGCGTACAAGGGGTCGGTGTAATTGACTGGCCCCTTCTCCAAAAATTTCGGTATTTCGTCTGTCTTTATGTTCCGAGTTCAAATCCCATCGGAGTCGACTTTGCCTTTAATCCCTCTGGGTCAATAAATTAAGTACCAGCTACGTACTAGGGTCGATCTAATCGACTGGCCCCCTCCCTAAAAATTTCGGGCCTTGTACCTAGAGTAGGAAAGAATATTAAACAGTCTATATCAATGTGTCAAGCTGGCAGAATCGGTAGCAGGTCCGGACGAAATACTTAGCAGTATTTTGTTATCGTCCGTCTTTACATTCTGATTTCAAATTCTATCAAGGTTGACTTTGTCTTTCGTTGTTCCTTGGTCAATAAAATAAATACCATACGAGCACGGGATCAATATAATTTGCTTGCTCCTCCCACAAGAGTTCAAGCTGTGTGTCTATAGCAGAAAGTATAATAATTCTTTCTACTTTGGAAGATAGAATATTATTAGCTTGCATAAAAATATCCTTAGGCACAGGAGTGGCTGTGTGGTTAATAGCTTGATTACGAACCACATGGTTCCGGGTTCAGTCTCACTGCTTGGCACCTTGGGCAAGTGTCTTCTGCTATAACCTCGTGCCGAGTGAGTGGATTTGGTAGACGGAAACTGAAAGAAGTCCGTCGTATATATGTATATATATATATATATATGTGTGTGTGTGTATTTTGGTGTGTCTGTGTTTGTCCTCCAACATCGCTTGACAACCGATGCTGGTGTGTCTAGGTCCCCGTAACTTAGCGGTTCGGCAAAAGATACCGATATAATAAGTACTAGGCTTAGAAAGAATAAGTCCTAGCGTTGATGTG
>NC_043014.1:10847305-10857305 GCF_006345805.1 Octopus sinensis | reverse complement strand
AATTTATCGACCCCGAAAGGAAGAAAGGTAAAGGCGACCTCGGCTGAATTTGAACTCAGAACGTAAAGACAGATGGTCATAGTATGCAAATATTTCTCATGGTACCAGTACACTGTTTAAAGATGCTTACATTTTTTGTGTTTTCCGTGAAATTTTCACGGATCCAGCTAGTTATCATTATCATTATCATTATTATTATTATTATTATTATTATTATTGAGTGAGAGAGCAGTTCATGCCCTCAAAGTGACAATGGGGTAAAATATACGAAGCCCAATATACCCATCGTGACTACCCGTTTGATAAGGGTACACCAGGCACATGCATCACAACCATATGTGCGCGACATGGCGATCTCATATCAAGATAAACAGCACATGACCTTGCAGGTGGGGCCCTGTTAGAATTTACTTCAGGTTGAGTAGCCCATCCCGCTCAAAAGGTCCCTGAATAAGGGTTGTTTAAGGATGTTGAAAGAACCACCCATGTTTCAAGAGGTGAATTATTCAAACCCAAAAGAATCCCTCTCAACACATGGCTATGATGCTCCCCCACTACTTCTGCTCTTGATCAGAGATGCACGTATTGTCAGCCACTAAGGGACATGCTCAACTGGTTATGGTCAAACAACTGACAAGTAAATCTGTGGTATTGAGCAGAATATTTGCTGTAGCCCATCTTTTAAACCAACACAAAACAATGTACATGATAACACTTCCAATCAGTTAAGATCAGAAGCCATGAGAGCCACTATTATTATTATTATTATTATTATTATTATTATTATTATTATTATTGTTGTTGTTGTTGTTGCTGTTGTTGTTATTTTCTGACCGAACATTGCACTTAACATGTTATTACTATTGTTTGTTCACTCAAGACTTGGATATCATAATAACGAGAGGAAAATAAAGAACGAGAGAGAAAAGTTTGAGGGGCATTTTTTTTTGTTGTTGTTGTTATTGTTTTTCTTTAGACAAAATAAACATTTTTGCAAAAGAAAAGAATTTTTTAATCTCTCAAACCGGAGAGCGACTGGTCTTAATAATTTTGACGTCACAAATTTAAGAGATGTCTGCCAACAATCGCTCTGTTATTTTATAACTGGTTTAATAGCGAGCTGAATAAACAAAGAGAGACGCTTGTTGTTGCTCTAGGTGTTGTGGTTGTTATTGTTGTGGTTGTTGTTGCTTTTGTTCTTGTTATTATTGTTGTTTTTCATAGTGTTTTTTGTTTTTCTTTTTTGGTTGTTTGTACTGTTGTGGTTATAACTGCCAGCGCCGTCATCAATGTTTTTTCTTGTTGGTATTACTATTGCTGGTGGAGGTGGTGGTGATGGTGGTGGTGATGGTGGTTGTTTTGGTTGTGATGGTGGTGGTGATGGTGGTGGTGGTGGTTGTGGTGGTGGTGGTGGGTGATGTTTGTGGTGGTGGTGGTGGTGGCGCTTGTGGTTTAGGGGGTGAGTGGAGATGGTGCTGTTGCGGCTGCTACTGGTGGTGACGGTGGTAGTAGTGGTGGTGGTGGCAGTGGTTGTGGTAGTGGTGGAGGTGGTGGTGGTGGTTGTGGTTGTGGTGGTAGTGGTGGTTGCGGTTGTGGTGGTTGCGGTAGTGGTGGTGGTTGTAGTAGTAGTGGTGGTGGTGGTGGTGGTGGTGGTTGTGGTAGTGGTGGAGGTTGTTCTTGTTGTGGTTGTGGTTGTGCTTATTGTTGTTGAGGTTGTTGATGCCGTTCGCATTGTTATCGCTTTTACTGCTGACGATGCGGCTGTTGTTGCTGCTGCTGCTGCTGCTACTGGTGACGACGAGGATGTTGATGATGGTGATGATGATGATGATGGTGATGATGGTGGTGATGATGATGGTGGTGATGATGATGATGATAGTGATGGTGATGATGATGGTGGTGATGATGATGATGATGGTGGTGGTGATGATGATGATGATGATGATGATGATGATGATGATGATGACGACGATGACGATGACGATGATGATGATGATGATGACAACGGTGGTGACGATGATGATGATGATGATGATGATGGTGGTGTTGGTGGGGCGGCCAATGACGGATATTTATGAAGATAAAGACGACGATGACGACGACGAGGATGATGATGATGACGATGACGATGATGAGGATGACGATGATGATGACCATGACGATGACGTTGATGATGATGATGATGATGATGATGATGATGATGATGATGATGATGATTACGCTGATGATGATGATAACGATGACATTGACAGCTCTTATTTTTACGGCTGGTTTCTCTATTTTTTTTCTTTTCTTTATCCAGATATTTACTAGCTTCATTGGTACAAAGGTACAGGAATTATTGAGGTCGCACGGCCTTGATCATGTTTTATATTCTTGCTTTAATGCATCGTAGTGCAGTTATATTTCATTGACTTCATCTGAAGGAAGCGGTTGGAACCATACCCATGGCTTTCGCAAACCTTCCGAGTTTATAATAACGCAGACTTTTCGAGTTAACAGTTGCACCATGTTAACGAGGTTAACAGAAGTGGCTGTGTGGTAAGTAGCTTGTCTACCAACCACATGGTTCCGGGTTCAGTCCCACTGCGTGGCACCTTGGGCAAGTGTCTACTACTATAGCCTCGGGCCGACCAAAGCCTTGTGAGTGGATTTGGTAGACGGAAACTGAAAGAAGCCCGTCGTGTATATGTATATATATATATATATATGCGTGTGTGTGTTTGTGTGTCTCTGTTTGTCCCCCTAGCATTGCTTGACAACCGATGCTGGTGTGTTTATGTCCCCGTTACTTAGCGGTTCGGCAAAAAAGACCGATAGAATAAGTACTGGGCTTACAAAAGAATAAGTCCCGGGGTCGAGTTGCTCAATTAAAGGCGGTGCTCCAGCATGGCTGCAGTCAAATGACTGAAACAAGTAATAGAGTAAAAGAGAGTAAAAGAGTAAGTGCAAGTTTAGTGTTAATACTAATGACTTGTCTTTTTAGGAGTGGATTCACAATTCCTTCGCTCCTGCCCCTTTTAGTTTCCTCTTAGGCCACGCAGGGAATACGGCGACTGGTAAGGAGAGTGATGAAGGTAGAAGTGGTAGGCAGCAGAACCAGAGACAGACCTTGGTTTGTGTGGATGTATGGAGTGAGGAAAGCTTTGGAGGTTAGAGGTATTAGTGTAAGTTAGTTAGTTAGTTAGTTAATTTGGCTCAAAAGCAAATAGCAAGGCCATGTAGGGGGACATGGAGTTAAGTACAGGGTGGTGTTCATGTAAAGAGTTTAGGCCACTTGAGGTCAAGGGAGGCTTTGAACAAAGCGGTCGTCGGCATCTTCACCATCTCGTCTGGCAGCTTGTTCCACGGATCCGCAACCCGGACGGAGAAAGCTCCTCTCCTTCGATTGAGATGAAATCGTCGCAGGTAGAGCTTTTCGGAATGACCCCGCAGCCGACGCTCTGGAGCAGGAGTGAAGAACAGCTCTTTCGAGAGGTTACACTTTCCGCTTATGATGTTGTAAGAAAGGCAAGAGGGTTTATTAATGATAGGAAAGTTTGGTGAGAGTGTTTGTGGACGGATGAGTGAATTTGATGTTGCTCAAAGGGGTACGGAACCAGTATGATGCGATGGGGGAAAACCAGCACATGCTGTCGGGCCCCGCTGCTGATATTCGGAGTCGCGTTCTATGCCTTGACCCGAGCACAGAACGGGGCTCGCCTCTTTGAGCTGGGAAATGAATGGATGCCTGGTGTATGTCTTGATGTGGTTAACCCCTCCTAAAAAACGGGAAATAGGCCTGGGTGTATGTATGTATGTATGTATGTATGTATGTATGTATGTATGTATGTATGTATGTATGTGTGTGTGTGTATATGTCATTATTCAGTTTATTTCAAGATTTCTTGCTAATAGAGAAAGAGCCGGTTTCTACCCTAGATCCAAGGCCCCTTCATTGGAATTTCAACATGAACAACAGGGTATTTTTGTATGTATGTATGTATGTATGTATGTATGCATGTATGCATGTATGTATGCATGTATGTATGTATGTATGTATGTATGTATGTATGTATGTATGTATGTATGCATGCATGTATGCATGCATGCGTGTATGTATGTATGTATGTATGTATGCATGCATGCATGCATGTATGTATGTATGTATGTATGTATGTACAGATTTGTATGTTTTATGCATGTATTCTCATGCATATAGTTGCATATCTAGACATGCTCTGTGGTCTCAAGTCAAATAACTTGAATGCATCAAAGACTACACGTAAGTGTAGTATAATCCGATGTAGGTCGGTGGAATTTAATGTGACTGTACGGACTTCGGGGAGAAACCAGCCGTAAAAATAAGAACTGTCAACGTCATCCTCATCGTCGTCGTAATCATCATCATCGCCATCATCATCATCGCCATCATCATCATCGTCATCATCATCATCGTCATCATCATCGACATCATCATCATCGTCATCGTTATCACCGTCGTCGTCGTCGTCATCATCATCATCATCGTCGTCATCGTCGTCATCATCATCGTCGTCGTCATCATCATCATCGTCATCAACATCGTCATCGTCCTCGTCATCATCATCATCATCATTATCATCATCATCGTCATCATCATCGTCACCACCACCACCACCACCACCACCATCACCGTTGTTTTCGTCGTCACCATCATCGTCATCGTCATCGTCATCATCATCATCATCAGCAGCAGCAGCAGCAGCAGCAGCAGCAGCAACAGCCGCATCGTGCAGTTTAGTGTAGCTTAGTGCAACCTAGTGTAGTTCAGAGTAGTTTGGTGTAGTCAGATGTTGTTTAGTAGAGTCTAGTGCAGTCTTGTTAAACGTAATCTTTTCTGCTATCGGCACAAGCCTGAATATTGGTGGAAGGGTGCCAGTCCATTAGATCGATCCCAGTAGGAAACTGGTACTTAATATATCGACCCCCGAAAGGATGAAAGGCAAAGTCGACCTCGGCGGAATTTGAACTCAGAACGTAAAGACAGACGAAATGCTGCCAAACATTTTGCCCGGCATTGCTAACGTTTCTGCCACCTCTGCAGTTTTATGTAGATTAGCGCCGTTCGGAAGTTATTTTCTTGGATACCCTGTATTTGTATAGAATCTACAACAAAAGCTATTAGCTGTTACACGGCCCTTAGATTTAATATTGAAAACTCGAGGAAGGGAGCCAATATTCAACTGGTGCTTATTTTATCGACCCCGAAAGGATAAAAGGCAAAGTTGACCTCGGCAGCATTTGAACTCAGAACGTAAAGACGGACGGCCCGGTGTGCTAACGATTCTTATTTCTTTACTACCCACAAGGGGCTACACACAGAGGGGACAAACAAGGACAGACAAACTGATGAAGTCGATTATATCGACCCCAGTGCGTAACTAGCACTTATTTAATCGACCCCCGAAAGGATGAAAGGCAAAGTTGACCTCGGCGGAATTTGAACTCAGAACGTAGCTGCAGACGAAATACCTATTTCTTTACTACCCACAAGGGGCTAAACACAGAAGGGACAAACAAGGACAGACAAACGGATTAAGTCGATTATATCGACCCCAGTGCGTAACTGGTACTTATTTAATCGACCCCGAAAGGATGAAGAGCAAAGTTGACCTCGGCAGCATTTGAACTCAGAACGTAAAGACGGATGGCCCGGCGTGCTAACGATTCTTATTTCTTTACTGCCCACAGGGGGGAATATATTCTATTTCTTTACTACCTACAAGGGGCTAAACACAGAGGGGGACGAACAAGGACAGACAAACAGATTAAGTCGATTATATCGACCCCAGAGCGTAACTGGTACTTATTTAATCGACCCCTAAAGGATGAAAGGCCAAGTCGACTTCGGCGGAATTTGAACTCGGGACGTAGCGACAGACGAAATGCTGCTGAGCATTTCGCCCGGTGTGCTAACGTTTCTGTCAGCTCGCTGCCATTAGACTTAACTTAGACTTAATATTGAAGTTATGCAGCTCTGAAATTAGAGCTTCAAACCTTGGTTTAGTCACAATGAAAACCCAAAGAAAACGAATAAGAATAAGAAATATGTGTTGTTTATGGATGACAGCAGGAGTGAATTCGAGAACTCTTATGTAATAGATAAGAAGGTAAATGCCCTGATGTTCTGGACGATAATAATTAAACATCACGTTGAAAACGAAGTCATTTTATTCCGCACTTATATCATTATTATACAAATGTAGAATTCATTTCCTTTTTCCCTTTCAATTTAGATTGCTCCACATTTAATTTAGCTGACTCCAGTATAAAATATCGTTTCTCTTTCCTGCTTATTTCACTTGATCAGCGAGAAAATTGACTTTTTAGAAAGAAATAATTACAGCAACATATCATCCACCCTTCCCTCTCTCTCTCTCTCTCTTCTATACAAGAATCCTTTAAATTTTGTAAGAAATCCAGTTATTCAACGGCTGCTTCTTCATCACACTTATGTCACTTGCTCCCCACTGGAGACTCTCAAACGTAAAACAGTCCATTCTTCTTGAAGCCGATTTAAGAGATCAACGTATTTAGTTTATAGTTTTACAATATTTAAATTCCGATGGAGTTCATTCACCTCTGACGATTAAATCGTCAGAAATGTCAGCACTGTGGATAGAGTGATGGCTGACAAGTGTCGCCGTCAAAAGTTCAACTACCTCGCGAATTCGTTGATCTCTAACAGCAGCTGCATGTGGCTAAGAGCTAAAGCCGACATTATGCTTAGCAGACTAGATATTCAGTCTCACGAACGTCAACCGAAGCTTAACTCTGACGCTTAAAGCGATTTCAAAATTTCTTAATGACTAGAGGAAATAATTCATTTCTTTAATGAATTGTAATAAAATTACTGTGTGGTCACTGACGTCTACGGAATCTAGCAAACATTATGCAGGGACATATGCCCTAACCATTGCTATATTAACACGATCATGACCGTTACTATGCTTAACTACGCCAGCAGCGTCATTTTCACAAATACAATTATCGTTATTTTAACTACCATTGACATGGCTACAATTTCAACGTATTGATCCATGAGAGATTAGAAACACTTTTTCAGTATAATTTATTACACTCACCCAAGGCATGAAGAAATAGTTGCACTCACTCAGGGCCTGAATGAATTACTGCACTCTCAGGGGTCCTGAATAGACTATTCATTCGGGGCCTGAATAAATTATTACATTCACTCATGGCCTGAATAAGTTATTACATTCACTCAGGGCCCTAATGAGCTATTACATTCACTCGGGGCCCTAATGAGCTATTACATTCACTCGGGGCCCTAATGTGCTATTACATTCACTCGGGGCCCTAATGAGCTATTACATTCACTCGGGGCCTGAATGAGCTATTACATTCACTCAGGGCCCTAATGAGCTATTACATTCACTCGGGTCCTGAATGAGCTATTACATTCACTCAGGGCCCTAATGAGCTATTACATTCACTCGGGGCCTGAATGAGCTATTAAATTCGCTCGGGGCCTGAATAGATTATTGCACTCACCCAAGGAAAGATATGGTTGTGTTCTCTCAAGGCCTAAAGAAGTTAATAAACCTAAAGAAGTTAGTAAACTCATCCGGGGCCTGATGAAATGATGGCACTCACATTTACTTTAGCTGGCTCCAGTATATAGTATATAATGTAGAGGCTCTCTAGTCGTCTCGATAGGGATAGATTTAAAGCAGCGTTTGGAATACTATAGCTAGGAGGTGGTCTTCCCAAAGACTAAACTGTTGACTATTGGGAAAATATCAATTAGGAGATATTTCATTTTCCTTGTGTAATTTCACGTGTTTAGCCCCTTGTGGGTAGTAAAGAAATGGGTATTTTGTCTGCCGTTACGTTCTGAGTTCAAATTCCACCGAGGTCAACTTTGCCTTTCATCCTTTCGGGGATCGATAAATTAAGTATCAGTTTCCTATTGGGGTCGATCTAATGGACTGGCACCCCCCACCAGAATTCAAGCTTGTGCCGATAGCAGAGAGGATTGCGTTAATCAACCTTTCCTGATCCCTTTTCCAACCCTATTCCATCCCTTTTCCTTGTGCATATTTATATTATCTCTTTTCTGTAGGAATTTCATAGTTCTTTCTGATTTTGAGCACAAAGACAGAAATCTTAGAGGTGGGAGCAAGTCGACTACATCGGCCCCTGTACTCGATTGGGATATATTTTATCGACCCTGAGTAGATGAAAAGCAGAATAAACCTCGACGGAACTTGAACACTGAACGTAAAGAGCCGGGAGAAATGCCGCAAATCATTTTGTCTAGCAAGCTAACTCTTCTGCCAGTTCATCGCCTTCTGTTGGTATTTCATAATGCTAGAATAATCTCCAGTGTATGAAACCTCCATATGTAACAATTACTTGAGAGCTAAACAACACAATTTCATATCTTGTTTTGTGATAGTCTCCACCTATTCTGACGTTAACGTTTTGTGTTTTGTTTCATTTTATGTTTTTGGTCGTTTCTGTGGAGATGTTTGGTGTATAAAAGCGTTGTTTGATAACTTGAATAGCCGTGAGACAGGAATAATCTGACATTTCGGACCTTGCCCTTCACATGACAGTGAGGAAATGAGAAAATATGACGTTGTCTTTTGGACTGTAGGCAAGTAAACGAGGATTGAAGAAGAGAGGCAGTGAATGAAAAGTGGCTGAGAAAGACAGTGTGAAAGAGTGAGAAGAATATGATACAAGATGAACAAAAAGTGAGAAAGTTAAGAATGGAAGGAGGCGTTTCTTAACATTGTACATCAGTAGATATTATCTCAAAACAAATACTGCGGTTTATTCGGCTTTTCGTGTTGTATCTGCATTAAGGATGATACGCGGGTTGCTTTTTCAAACTAACACTGCTTCTGTTGCACATAATGAATACTTATTCAACCAGCCGGCTAATTGTAACATCAGTGATATTTCAAACGCTGCTTATCTATATCAGTAACGACGGATTTTGTATTTGTATGAGGTTGGCAGTGAGTGCTTGCTATTGACGAAGCTCAAAGAGGTAGAAATGCATAGCTAGCGATACTGTCATTGCTGGTGGTCGATTTGAATCTTCCATTGGTCGATTTTTGTGATTTTTAACACTATACTTCTATAAAAGCTATTATCTAAGGACGAATACTGCAGTTAATTCGGCTTTCCGTGATATATCTGGATTAAGTATCATACAGAAGCCTCCATTTTAAATTAGTGCTGCATCTGGTTTCTGTTTCACACAACGAATACTTATCCAACAAGCCTGCTAATTCTTACATCACTGATTTTCTATCAGCAGCGACTAACCTAAGGTTGCTAGTGGGTGCTTGCTACTGACGAAACCCAAAGAAGCAGAAATGTGCATCAAGTAAAATCAACACTGCTTCTAGGTTATTTTCGTCTGTTACTGATATATTTTTGTGCTTTTAACATTGCACGTCTATAAGAAATATCTCTGGATGAATACCACAGTTAATTCGGTTTTCCTTGATTTGTCCATATTAAGTGTGATACACAGGTTGCTATAGAAAGAGTCAATGTTTCAAGCAAACGAAAAGACAAGGGAATGGGAGACGCCAGTTGGTGGAGCGGAAGATTATTTATTTATCTATTTAATTATTTATTTTGTAGTATCGGATTCAAGTCAACCAACGGTGATAACTAGAACGCACCCATCGAATCGAAATGGCTCTGTAAGTCGTTGCTTAACCTCAATCCAGCACTATTCGAGCAATCAAATAGCCAAAAGAATTCCAATCGTGACCACCCTGTCTTTTATTCGGACATAATATATCTAATACTACATAATCCAATGTGATCTTTCTCTTTTTGTTTTCAATGTTAGGACATAATGGTTTGAGGATGATTTGGAAGGTACTTCTAATCCACTGTGCTAAGGGTCCATTGTAGATGTAAAACGGCAGGATATAAATAGTTTTTTTTTTTTTTGTACAAATCGATCTAGTATATGATTCCGATCGAA
>NC_043014.1:10837305-10842305 GCF_006345805.1 Octopus sinensis | reverse complement strand
GGGGAGACAGAACAAAGTAAAGATGAACCCCAATATATATTATATATATATATATATATATATATATATAATATATATATATATATAGGGAGAGTTTGCGAAAAAAAAAACAAAAGACGAAGACAGGTGGTGTACAAAACAAACAGATGTATTAGTATAACGCTCAGGAATAGAAAAAAGCCTTTTACGTTTCGAGCCTACGCTCTTCTACAGAAAGGGACACAGAAAAAAATAAGGAGAGAAAAAAATGAGTGTAGTGGCTAACGATCTGTCATGGCGACTGGCTCACACACGAGAGGGAAAGTAGGGGAGATAACAAAGTAAAGATGAACCCCAATATATATTTATATATATATACCAGAGTAAGTACATAAATGCGAAACAAGGTGGAAAAAGTAGTACTCGAACACCAGCGGTAGAGTAAGTAATATGCTTTATCAAAAGCAGCAGAAATATCACAAAAACTGTTACTCAGAGTTTCACGTTCCTGTTCGTCGGACAGTTTTGTTAGGATCAAAAATGTCCGACGAACGGGAACGTAAAATTCTGAGTAACAGTTTTTGTGATATTTCTGCTGCTTTTAATAAAGTGTATAATATATATATATATATCTTTTACTCTCTTTTACTTGTTTCAGTCATTTGACTGCAGCCATGCTGGAGCATCGCCTTTAGTCGAGCAAATCGACTCCAGGACTTATTCTTTTGTAAGCCTAGTACTTATTCTATCGGTCTCCTTTGCCGAACCGCTAATTTCGTAAACACACAGCATCGGTTGTCAAGCAATGGTGGGGGGGACAAACACAGACACACAAACACATACACACACATACATACATACATACATACATATATATATATATATATTATATATATAATATATATATATATATATATATATATAGTTTATTGAAATGGATAAATGAATTATCTTGTTACGGATTATTCAAATGAAAACCGATACCTGGGTAGCAAAAATCACAACAGAAAAAACACGGTTGAGGTTACGACCCTGGGGTCTCAAACCCGTGCCTTAGTGCGGAAATTTGAAGTTTATATATTTAGTGTAGGAAGAAATGGAGCTGAACGAAGATTTAACCAAATTCCTTTTTATTATTTTCTACATATGTTTCAAAGGCTGCAAAGTCCCTAATTCGGATTGAATAAGGAGACCATTTTGCAGCCTTCTCTTCAGGAAAATCCAGGAACTTAATTCTCCAACAAAATGCACATCAAGCTTTTCGGCAAACGCTCGCGAGGAGCCCAGACATTTATCCCATGGGCTCCTCGCGAGCGTTTGCCGAAAAGCTTGATGTGCATTTTGTTGGAGAATTAAGTTCCTGGATTTTCCTGAAGAGAAGGCTGCAAAATGGTCTCCTTATTCAATCCGAATTAGGGACTTTGCAGCCTTTGAAACATATGTAGAAAATAATAAAAAGGAATTTGGTTAAATCTTCGTTCAGCTCCATTTCTTCCTACACTAAATATATATATATATATATACATATATACGACAGGCTTCTTTCAGTTTCCGTCTTCCAAATCCACTCACAAGGCTTGGTCGGCCCGAGGCTATTGTAGAAGACACTACCCGAAGGTGCCACGCAGTGGGACTGAACCCAGAACCATGTGGTTAGTAAGCAAGCTACTTAACGTGACAAAGACTACTCTCGTTTCCACGAGTATTTTCGCAATAACACAAACAGAAAAGAGAAAACAACAAAGGCGGTTGTCAGAACAGACGTAAAAATGACAAGATTTTCGACTTCATCCATGAATGGTTTACAGGAAATTTATTTGAAGTCTTGTGACAAGAGATAATTAATTCTACTGCAAAACACTCTTCTCTTGACATCTTTCCTCGTTGTGTTGCATTGTTCGGCTCATTATGAATATATAATTCTAATAAAACAGACATCATCATGCTATCGCAAACTGTAAGTAAGCAATTAGTGAGGCGTCCACTTAGGAAATGGCGCATAGTTCGGAATACGTCAATCAGCCGGCTTTTGTTTTGTATTATATCGCCAGTTGCTACTTATAATGTCTATTTGTACTTTACATACTTTACGCACAACAAGAGCGCGCACAAACACGCACACATACACACACGCTCACAGAGTCACGTATATGTAATAATCAATGCAAAATAATCTCTAAGATTTATTTTGTTCTTTGTTCTTTTTATAAATAATATAAATCCTAGATGTAGGATTTCTTTGTGTTATTTGCTAATACCAATAATGCATCTATTATACAGCTTTTATCTATGTTACTTTAATATTACTGTACTCTGCGTTATGTGCAATTATTATTAATATTATTAAGGCGGCGAGTTTGCAAGAAACGTTAGCACGCCGGGCGAAATGCGTAGCCGTGTTTCGTCTGCCGCTACGTTCTGAGTTCAAATTCCGCCGAGGTCGACTTTGCCTTTCATTCTTTCAGGGTCGATAACTTAAGTACCAGTTATGCACTGGAGTCGATGCAATCGACGTAATCTATTTGTCTGTCCTTGTTTGTCCCCTCTATGTTTACCCCCTTGTGGGTAATAAAGAAATGGGTATTTCGTCTGCCGCTACGTTCTGAGTTCAAATTCCGCCGAGGTCGACTTTGCCTTTCATTCTTTCGGGGTCGATTAAATAAGTACCAGTTACGTACTGGGGTCGATACAATCGACTTAATCCGTTTGTCTGTCCTTGTTTCTCCCCTCTGTGTTTAGCCCCTTGTGGATGATAGTAAAGAAATAGGTATTTCGTCTGTCGCTACGTTCTGAGTTCAAATTCCGCCGAGGTCGACTTTGCCTTTCATCCTTTGGGTGTCGATAAATTAAGTACTAGTTGCATACTGGGTCCGACCAGCCCCATTCCCCAAAATTTCAGGCCTTGTACTTAGAGCAGAAAATAATATTACTGTGCTCTGCATTATGTCCTATTATTAATATTATTAAGACGGCAAGTTTGCAGAAAGGTTAGCAAGCCGGGCAAAATGCTTAGCGGTATTTCGTCTGATTTTTTACATTCTGAGTTCAAATTCCGCCGATGTCGACTTTGCCTTTTATCCTTTCGGGGTCGATAAATTAAGTACCAGTTGAGAACTGTGGTCAATGTAGAAAAGTTTAATATTATTATTAAGGTGACGAGTTTGCAGAATCGTTAGTACGCCGGGCAAAATGCTGAGCGGTATTTCGCCCATCACTAAATTCTGAGTCCAAATTCCGTCGAGGTTGACTTTGCTTTTCAACCTCTCGGCATCGATATATTAAGTACCTTTGGCCTTGAAAAGATTATTAATATTATGGAGTGAGAGTGCAGTGCATGCCATCAAAGTGACACTGGGGCACAGATATACGAAACCCAACATCTGCATCATGAATACCTCTCTGATAAGGGTACACTAGGCACATGCATCACAACCATATGTGCTCGACATGGTGATCTCATATCAAGATAAACAGCGCATGACCTTGCAGGTGGGGCCCAATTAGAATTTTCGTCATGTCAGGTAGCACATCCCACTTAAAAGGTCCCTGGATAAGGATTTGTTTAAGGATGATGAACGAAACACATATTTCCAGAGGTGAATAATTCAAACTCCAAAGAATTCCTCTCAACACATGGATGTGATGCTCCCCCACTACTTCTGCGCATATCGTCACCCACTTGGGACATCCTCAACTGGTTACGGTCAAACAACTGATAGGCAAATCTTTGGTATTCAGCAGAATATTTGCTGTAGCCCATCTTTTATAGCAAGACAAAACATGTACAAGATAACAATTCAAATCAATTAAGAACAGATTAAGGTGGCAAGATGGTAGAATTGTGACCGTGCTGGACAAAATACTTCGCGGCATTTTGCCCGTCTTTACGGTCTGAGTTCAAATTCCGCTGGGGCTGACTTTACCTTTCGTCTTTTGGGGGTCGATAGATCAGTACCAGTTAAACAATTGGGTCGATGTAATTGACTTAAACTCTCCCCTAAATTGCTGGCCTTGTGCCAAAATTTGAAACCTTTATTATCATTAGCTGTAATAATAATAATAATACGGCAGTATTTCGTCCGTCTTTAGATTCTTTACTTTTCATCCTTTTGGGGTCGATTAAGTAAGTACCAACTGCATACTGGAGTCGGTGCAAAATTTGAGGGCTTGTGTATATAGTAGAAAGAATTATTATTATTAAATTTGCTGTATATACATCAATGCATTATATAGGCACATGCATATATTGCATATGTAACAAACGCGCACACACACCTATATACATACAGACACATGCATATATGTGTGTATGAGGCGACTGAGTGGCAAGAAGCTTGCTTCCCAACCACATGGTTCCGAGTTCAGTCCCATTACGTGGCACCCTGAGTAAGTGTCTTCTACTATAGCCTCGGGCCGACCAAAGCCTTGTGACCAGATCTTAGTAGACGAAAACTGAAAGACGCCCGGCTTATATATATGTGTATATATATGTGTGTGTGTGTGTGTATGTGTGTGTGTGTGTGCGTGTGTGTGTGTGTGTGTGTGTGTGTGTGTGTGTATGCCGGTGTGTGTCTTTGTGACTGTGTTTGTCTCTCCATCACTGCTTGACGACCGGTGTCGGTGTGTTTACGTTCCCGTAACTTAGCGGTTCGGCAGAAGACACCAGCAGAAAAAATTACTAAGCTTAAGAACTAACTCCAGGGGGGCAATTTGTTCGACTAAAACCCTTCAAAGCGGTGCTCCAGCATGACCGAAGTTAAATGACTGAAGCAAGTAAAAGAATAAAAGAATAAAAGAATAAAAGAATAAAAGAATAAAAGAATAAAAGAATATATATATATATATAAATTATTGAAACATTCCTGTCACAACCTGGGACCTTGAAGACTGCTATAGTGCAAGAAAGTATACTAGTCCCTTAATATCTGATATTCAATATTTCATCTATTCAATAAGACAATCAATACTTCATTTCATTTTACTATATATATATTATTTATACTATATATTCTATATTCTAC
>NC_043014.1:10802305-10832305 GCF_006345805.1 Octopus sinensis | reverse complement strand
GGCGGCGCTCCAGCATGGCCACAGTCAAATGACTGAAACAAGTAAAAGAGTATATATATATATAATATATATATATATATATATATATAATATATATATATATATATATATATATATATATATATGTATGTATTAGCGACAGAGGCAGTATTAATAACGAGAGATAATATTTAGCATAATAACTACTGCCTCGGCAACAAGAAGAGCTGCAACATCTTAAATCACAAGCAGTAATACCCTTTTTACGATAAGCACAAAGCCTGAAGTTTTTGAGAAAGGCGTTAAGTCTATTGCATCGACCCCCACGGCTCAACTTTTACTTATTTTATCGATCCCCAAAAGGATGAAAAGCAAAGTTGATCTCGGTGGGATTTGAACTCAGAATGTCAAGACGAACGAAATGCTGCAAAGCAGTTTGTCCTGCATGCTAACGATTCTGCCAATTCTCCGCCTTTACCACAAGCAGTAAATATCGGTTTCATATTTTGACACAAGGCCAGCAATTTCGAGGCTGGGGGTGTTATCGATCACATTAATTACTAATCGAGAGGATGAAATGTTAAGTCGATTACGGTGGTATTTGAAATCAGAACTTACATATATGCTAAGTATATATGTAAGTATAAACACACACACACGCACACACACACGCACGCACACAGACGCACATGCACACACACATACACAAATTTATATGTATATGCTCATACACACATACATACATAAATATGTGTATGTGGATGTATAAGTAAAGCGGTATAAGATATTATAGACGCTAATATGACAAACGTGGAGGTACATGGCTTAGTGGTTAGAGCAGCGGACTCGCGGTCGAGGGATCGTGGGTTCGAATCTCAGACCGGGTGATGTGTGTGTTTATGAGCGAAACACCTAAGCTCCACGCGGCTCCGGCAGAAGTTAATGGCAAACTTCTGCTGACTCTTTCGCCACAACTTTTCCTCATTCTTTCCTCCTGCATCTTGCAGCTCACCTGCGACGGAACCTATACGCCAAGGAAACTGGGAAACCGGCCCTAATGAGCCAGGCATGGCTTGAGAAGGAACAAACAACAATATGACACCCAATAAAAAGAAAATCAAACTCACTGAGGGTACTCGAACCTAGATTGTGTTGCATCACAGCCGACCGTCGTACCGACTGCATTTGCCTTCGACCGTAAGATTACTCATTCAAGACCGATTCAGAGGCAAACGTCAGCAACTAAACCTTCCCAACCTATCTAGTTAGCTACCGATAGAAACACTTATCGTCATATTTTTGTATTTCGACAAGTATAAACAAATGCATGGTTGTTTGATTTCTATACATATGTACGAATCACACCTGTTGATAAAGTAGACCCAGAACGGACTTGGATATGTTTTAGGTAAACAGTAATGGTGTCAACACGCTAATTAATCATAACCATCATCTGTTTTAGAATCATAATTACAAAGACGCATCATACTTTTTCACGTTGCCACTCGAATCATTCATACAATGTTCCTTTTCTTGGGGTTGCTGTTCTACTTTGCCTTTTTCTAACATGCTACTTGTTCCATAGACAAATGATGGTCCCGGGACGTGACGAAATAAGAAGATATGCATTTAGGACCATGAGTAAAGAACAGATAGTAGTCCCGTGGAAGGCGGCGAGCTGGGAGAAACGTTAGCGCGCCGGGCGAAATGCTTAGCAGTATTTCGTCTGTCGTTACGTTCTGAGTTCAAATTCCGCCGAGGTTGACTTGGCCTATCATCCTTTCAGGGTTGATTAAATAAGTACCAGTTACGCACTGGGGTCGATGTAATCAACTTAATCCGTTTGTCTAACCTTGTTTGTCCCCTCTGTGTGTAGCCCCTTGTGGGCAGTAAAGAAATAATATAGTAGTCCCGTGGGTCTGTGAAGTGGAATTTTCTTCTGGACCGGGCATAAAGATCCACAGGACAAAAGAAAGGCCTATATAAAGACTATTGGATGTTCCTAAATGCATATCTAGGTATAATGGGAGTGGCACTGATGAATTCCTCATTCTCTTCTTCTTTCGTCGCATTCCGGGACCATCTTTTGTCTATGGAACATGAAGCATGTTAGAAAAAGGCAAGATGGAGCGGCAACCCCAAGAATAGGGACATTGTATGAGAGATTCGGGTCGCAACGTGAAAAAGTGTGTTGTAACTTTGTAATAGCAGATAAGACGTCGGAAAAAAACCAAGGCTAGAAGTCACACCACAGTGCCAAGGACATTCGCGTTTTTGATTTAGATGAGGGATTTGTACAGCCCTTGATGCCAAATGCCAGAATTTCAACTTATCCCCACAAACGAAAAAGAGGAATGAGAAAGGCGAGATGATGCAACAGTTGACAAACAGAACGAAATGATAGGGAAAAGAATCGTTAGCGCACCGGACGAAATGCTTTGCAGTATTTCGTCCGTATTCAGGTTCTGAGTTCAAATTCCGCCGAGGTCGATTTTGCCCTTCATCCTTTCGGAGTCGATTAAATAAGTACCAGTCACGCACTGGGGTCGATATAATCGACTTAATCCGTTTGTCTGTCCTTGTTCGTCCTCTCTGTGTTTAGCCCCTTGTGGGTAGTAAAGAAATAGGTATTTCGTCTGCCACTACGTTCTGAGTTCAAATTCCGCCGAGGTCGACTTTGCCTTTCATCCTTTCTGGGTGGATTAAAATAAGTACTGGTTACGCACTGGGGTCGATATAATCGACTTAATCCTTTTGTCTGTCCTTGTTTGTTCCCTCTGTGTTTAGCCCCTTGTGGGCAGTAAAGAAATAGTTATTTCGTCTGTATTCACGTTCTGAGTTGAAATTCCGCCGAGTTCGATTTTGCCTTTCAACCTTTCGGGCTCAATAAAACAAGTACTATTTGAGCATTGGGGTCGATGTAATCGACTTACCTCCTTCCCCCAAATTTGCTGGCCTTGTGCGAAAATTTGAAACCAATATTTATGCAACCTGTAGGAATACCAGTGGATTAAAATTGCCGAGAGAAGGTTTGTGGGCAAATCTGCCTATGATCTCATGAAATGTTTCTCAATTCCTGGGCGAAAGACAACCAGAGTATTTAGCCAATAGCAGAAGCAACTGACAAAAGGTCTAACCGGATGTCGTCAAGGAGGAACGGAAGTGAACTTCAAAAGGTGCAGTCAATCCTGCAATCAACTGTCTTCTTGGACTGAACTGTTAGGTACCTGACCATCCAGGAGGGTTACAATGCAGACAATACCACAGAAGGGTCCAGAAGTCATGACCTGGATGCGGTCCAGCCACCTTAAAAAGTAGAGACTTAAGGGCCGAAACACTTGCATGAGGTGAGAGGAGGACCTTTCTGAAGAAGTGAGTGGTAAGAAGCTTTAAAGAATCTCTTCATGCTCACGGGAAAAAAGGCTATATTTTTGAAGGGCTGAAGAATCCTTTAATAGAAGACCTACACGACATTTTATTTTTATTTATGCACCCTTTTCAAGCCTAGCCAGGCTTATGGGCCCGGTTTCCTGGTTTCTGTGGCGTATGTATTCAACCCAGCTGGACGGGACGCCAGTCCATCGCAGCATTACTCAAGAAACAGAAAGGAAGAGTGAGAGAAAGTTGGGGTGAAAGAGTACAACAGGGGTCGCCACCATCCCCTGCCGGAGCCTCGTGGAGCTTTTAGGTGTTTTCGCTCAATAAACACACACAACGTCCGGTCTGGGAATTGACACCGTGAACCTCCGACTGCGAGTCCGCTGCTCTAACCACTGGGCCATTGTGCATCCGCACACGACATAAGCAATCATATTTTTATTATCTCCTGTGTAGTGGGACAACATTTAGTTTTTTGTAAGGATGTATACAGTAATGTAAGATACACTCTGCTTGACATATTCCTGGAATTAACATGAAGCTTCAAGCTTTTAGAAATTGGGATATGTGATGGTGTCTGTCGTGTTTTTCCTAAAACGGGTCTCTCAAAAGCAACATCGACAACAGAGAACTGTTTCTTACATAAGCATGAAGTCTGACATTTTCAGAGAAACCGAACGTGATTCTGTTACAGTTACTACTGAACCAACGACCTTGGAAATGTAAGTTGGGCGTTTCTTCAGGGAATATAGTACAGGCTTGCCGCTCCAGAAGCTCGGAAGCCGATCAGCAATATCATATGACAAAAAAAAAAAATCAACATCTGTAGGATTTGAATCCAAAATCTTGCCGTTCTGAACTAAAAAACATTTCGGTGAACTTCCAAGGCGAGTGATTTGATCTGAGAAAGTGTGTTGAAACTAAAACGACTGCAGCATGAAAGACATATGTTAACCATTTAAAAGCAGACGAGGGCTGATTACTGCATTTAAATATTTATTAATTATTATACATACAGTGTCAAAATTTTCGTCGCTACACCGGTGACCTGGTTACAGACAAAGCTCAGTGACCAGTCGCAGTTAGCTTGAGGAAAATTTTGACACCAGATGATAAATGCCCAAGAGAAGTTTACAATTTTTGTGTTCTTTTGAATGATTAATACGTGTCTTCCACGCTGCATTTATAAAAGAATGTTTTTAATCGAGAATTAATACTCAGCATATATAATCAATGATGTTACTTAATTGTTTCTGTAATTAATGGTTTCCTTAAAGAGGCAGCTGGCTGAATCGTTTGCGTGCCGGACAAAATGCTTAGCGGCATTTCATCCGTTTTTATGTTCTGAGTTGAAATTCGAGCGAGGCCGATTTACCTTTCATCTTTTCGGGGTCGATAAAATAAGTAGCGACTGAGCGCTGGGGTTGATGTAATCGACTTACCCTATCCTCCGGAATTGCTGCTCTTGTGCCGAAATTTTAAATCAATTTGGGTCTTCCACGCTGCATTCGTAACAAAAATGTTTTTAATGGAGAAGTGATATTTGGCATTTACGATGAGTGATGTTTATTTATTCAAAAACCAATGGCCACGACTGTAGCTGACTACAAGAAGACATGGCTGTACAAACCACCTAACGATTAAAGCTGTCATTATGAAAATATATTTCCCTTAAAAACATTTCCTCTAATATACATGCATCCTCGTTTATCACTGATTCATTCATCACTGAGCCAGTATTATTCAGTACGCTGAATTGTGAACCATGATACTTTTATCACGAATTGATCTGTGATAACACGGGTCAGCAACGAGTTCAAAGATTCTGCTTGTTATGATGTGTTGCAGTTATTCTTTTATCATTTGCTGATTATATAAGTCGGTCAGCTGACAGAATTGTTAATACGCCGGAGAAAATGTTAGCAGCATTTATTCCGGTTTTAAATTCTGCGTTCAAATTCCACCGAGCTCGGCTTTGCTGTCATCCTTTCGGGATCGATAAATTTAAGCGGCTGTTAAATCCTGGGGTTTATCCCCTCCCACAAAATTGCAGGCCTTGTGCCTATAGTAGAAAGGACAATTTAAGGCGACGAGTTGGCAGAAACGTTAGCACGCCGGGCGAAATGCTTAGCGCTATTTCGTTTGCCGTTACGTTCTGAGTTCAAATTCCACCGAGGTCGACTTTGCCTTTCATCCTTTCAGGGTCAATTAGATAAGTACCAGTTACGCACTGGGGTCGGTATAATCGACTTAATCCGTTTGTCCGTCCTTGGTTGTCTTTTCTGTGTTTAGCCCCTTGTGAGTAGTAAGGAAATGGGTATTTCGTCTGCCGCTACGCTCTGTAGTTCAAATTCCGCCCAGGTCGACTTTGCCTTTCATCCTTTCGGGTCGATTAAATAAGTACCAGTTACGCACTGGAGTCGGTATAATCGACTTAATCCGTTTGTCTGTCCTTGTTTGTCCCTTCTGTGTTTAGCCCCTTGTGGATAGTAATGAAATAGGTATTTCGTCTGTCGTTAAGTTCTGAGTTCAAATTCCGCCGAGGTCGACTTTGCCTTTCATCCTTTCGGGGTCGATAAGTACCAGTTACGTACTGGGGTTGATGTAATCGATTTAATCCCATTGTCTGTCCTTGTTTGGCCTCTATGTTTAGCCCCTTGTAGACAATAAAGAAATAAGAAAGGGCAATTTACTTATATATTATTAAATTTTACTCCAAATATTTTCCCGAACGTGAAACAATATCATTATGCGACGAGCTGGCACAGTCGTTACGGCGTCGGACAAAATGTTCAGCTGCATTTCGTCCGTCTCTATGTTCTGAGCTCAAATCCCGCTCAACTCGACTTTGCATTTCATCATTTCGAAGGTTTGATGAAATAAGAATCAGTTCAAACCAAGTAGCCTTCTCCTACCAAATTTCGGGCCTTGTGTCTTTGTGTCTTTATCAGGAAAGATTAAGAAGGATTATGTGTGTTTAAAAATTGCTTGGAGTTGTTATTTGTGCAAGTTTGGGGCACAACTTGGGGTCCCGGAACGAAACATATTTTCCCGATATGTTCTGCCATTCCTTTATCTCAGATTCGTTTAACGTGGTTTATTATCATTATTTTGATCAAACATCCGTGATAAACGAACGAAGATAACAATCATCATTCGATAGATTTATCTTGTACATCATACGAAATTTGTTTTTAGATTTACATTACTAATATGCACCAAGTGACCGATAAACTTCCAGAATCTCTTACGAAACTAAACTACTTTGCTATCTACTCCTCAAAGAAGAAAACAAGATTACAAATAATGGTATTCAACATGAAATAAAAGAATAAAAATTACAGAAAGAAAGCGAAAAGAAGGGAAACAAAAACTTCCGGAAAGATTATTTCTTAAATACGTTTACACACCTGGATTCTTTTTCTATTGTTTCACATGGATCTAATTTCACCTTTATTTATCTATTTCTTCATTTATTTTCTTGCATATGTAACTGTGCGTACGTGTGTGAGCGCATGTATTTTTTGGGTATGTGTGTGTACATGTGTGTCTGTGTGTGAATGCGGGTGTGTGTATTTGAATGTGTGTATGGGAAAGTATATGTAAGAATACGAGCATGTGCTGCCAATTTCTTTCTGAGAAAAGGTTATATCACTGTTCTGTCTCACCTATGTTTTGACACACTAAATAGAAAGAAAAAAACAATACAAAACAAACACAAACGAAAAAAAAGCCAGGAAAACTAAGCGCAAAAACAGAAGCAGTTGATGGTAAGTCGTTCTTTGCTGACGTCATCACGTAGCGCAGCCAATGATTAAAGGAAACGTCATCTCGTTCAGGACCTGGTGAGGATGGTAAGCGGTGCATCATTTCATCGGCCGACATTTACTTACTTTAACTCAGTGATATGTTAGAGTACTGATGTTCACCCCGACTTTATCGTTGCACCACATCGTGATAGGCGGTGTGATACCGCTGTGTTCACTCACTCACACACACACACACACACACGGACGCGCAGGCGCAGGCTCACACACGTACACACACAGATATACGTGTAGCTGCTTACACAAACATTTTCATAAGAATTCAAACACAGGTATGATGTGGGGGTTTTTTTTTTTTGTTTCTTTCTTCAACTGTCAGACTGCGACAACCTTATGTTGGAACACCAGCTGTGTCTGTGGCAAGCAGTACAGATTAGGATTGGTTGCTTCGGCATTGACGACACCAAATTCTTCAAAGTTTAACACAATAAAATTCTAGCATCGTTGTTGACGTACACCAAATCTATCACGGACGTTTCCCCCGAAATCTTTCCCAAATCGCGTGTTTTTTTGTTTGTCTAAACAATAACTTAGTACGTATTCCGATTATATGTGCTGAATAATTGTTGTGCTGAATAACAGTTCAGTGTATTTCTGTATAACATACGGTAATTACTTATTTTCATTTCCAAGACATGCAAATATCACGAAAGATCTGTGATACTGCATTACTATATGTCATTAAGTGGAGGCGCGTCGCTTAGTGGTTAGGGTGTCAGCACCATGATCGTAAGATTGTGGTTTCGATTCCTGGACCGGGTGACGCGTTGTGTTCTTGAGCAAAACACTTCATTTCACGTTGCTCCAGTCCACTCAGCTGGCAAAAATGAGTAACGCTGCGATGGACTGGCGTCCCGTCCAGCTGGGGAACATATACGCCAAAGAAACCGGGAAACCGGGCCCATGAGCCTGGCTAGGCTTTAAAAGGGCGCATTTATTTATTTATTTATTATTATAAGAGTTGCAAAGATAAAATATCAGGGTTCAAATCCACTGCTAACGGAATCTTTTATTGTTATTTCGCTTCAGTTGATGTAGCTTTCGGGAACAGGTAGTAACAGCTGGCATCCTACCCAGATGAGAATTTGTGTGATTGACGTCAACCCGACTTTATAGTTACACCATTTCGTGATAGGTGACGTGACACTGCTGTGTGTGTGCGTGCATACACACACAATCTCTTTTAATGAGTTCAAATCCCATCAAAGTAAACTATGCCTGTTTTGCCTTGGCGGGGGGGTCGATAAAATGAAAAAGAAATCAAGTGCTGGAGTTAATTTAATCAATTAATTCCCACTTCTAAATTTGTGGCCTTGTGTTTATGCTAGTAACAGCTTAGAGGTGGGTTTTGCGAGAATCGTTCGATTGACGGGCATGTTGTTATGCAGTACATAGTCACGGCTACTCTTTTACTTGTTTCAGCCATTTGACTGTGGCCATGCTGGAGCACCGCCTTTAGTCAAGCAAATCGCCCCCGGCACTTATTCTTTGTAAGCCTAGTACTTATTCTATCGGTCTCTCTTGCCGAACCGCTAAGTTACGGGGACGTGAACACACCAGCATCGGTTGTCAAGCGATGTTGGAGGGATAAACACAGACACACAACCATACACACAAACACACACACACACACACACACACACACACACACACACATATATATATATATATATATATATATTATATATATATATACATATATACGACAGGCTTCTTTCAGTTTCCATGTACCAAATCCACTCACAAGGCTTTGGTCGGTCCGACACAATTTAACCATATGAACAATAATGTGTGATACACAGTTATTCATCTTTCTCTCAATATTTGCAGTGGCGACCCCTATTTTTCGAGGCGTTCATAATTCGTGTAGGTATGCTGGAAACTAATGATTGAGTTAGTTCATGTTTACAAACCACCATTCTTGCTGTACAAGAGCTTCCAACCGTTCAATATTTATTGGCTTTTCTCTGTCAACTCGAATTTTAAGGATGGACCGCAAATTTTCAGTAGGATTTAAATCTGGAGAATTTCCCGGCCAAGGCTCCAAAATTTCAATATCTTTATCTCCAAGATACTTTTTAATCCTTCTAGCAGTGTAGAAAAGTGCTCCATCTTGTTGGATAATGCAAGTTTCTTCGCCAAAAAGGAAATTGTTTACAAGGATATTTTGTTGCCATGTGGAATTCATAGAAGTGTTTTTCGACAAAACTGACAGTGATCCAACGCCCTTGGATGAAAAGCAACCCCACATAGCTATGGCTTATGGATGCTTGACTGTGGCCATAATACAGGCCTCATCATAGCGTTCACCTTGTCGCTTCTAACGAGCTTTTTTCCAGATGTCCCAAACAACTGAAATGGTACTTCATTATTCCATTGTTCACTTGACCACTATTTTATATTTTCTGCAAAAGGCAAGCCTGTCCTTCGCATTTTTCTTGGACAGAAACGGTTTCTTTGCAGCACTCCTTGAAGCGAAAACATTGTCAAGGAATTGTCGTCGGACTGTCCGAGCTGAAGCGCTGACACCGGCTGATTCCCAGTCTTTAGCAAGCTGTTTGCTTCCAGCACTTCGATTCCTCAAAGAATTTCTCCCGCCCTGTTTTGGCGGTCAGAGGACTGACGTTAAGGACGAGGTGGCCTTCTTCACCGTCATGGATCCTGTCTCTTTGAAAGTTATTATAATCTTGTACACAGTTCTTTCAGTTGCAATGCCTTTAGCAACAATATCCTGTGTTGTCAGAAGGCGGCGAGCTGGCAGAAACGTTAGCGCGCCGGGCGAAATGCGTAGCCGTATTTCGTCTACCGTTACGTTCTGAGTTCAAATTCTGCCGAGGTCGACTTTGCCTTTCATCCTTTCGGAGTCAATTAAATAAGTACCAGTTACGCACTGGGGTCGATATAATCGACTTAATCCGTTTGTCTGTCCTTGTTTGTCCTCTCTGTGTGTAGTCCCTTGTGGGTAGTAAAGAAATAGGTATTTCGTCTGCCGCTACGTTGTGAGTTCAAATTCCGCCGAGGTCGACTTTGCCTTTCATCCTTTCAGGTCGATAAATTAAGTACCAGTTACGCACTGGGGTCGATGTAACCGAGTTAATCCCTTTGTCTGTCCTTGTTTGTCCCCTTTATGTTTAGCCCCTTGTGGGCAATAAAGAAATAATAAACGTTAGCACGCCGGGCGAAATGCTTAGCGGTATTTCGTCTGCCGCTACGTTCTGAGTTCAAATTCCGCCGGGGTCGACTTTACCTTTCATCCTTTCGGGGTCGATAAATTAAGTACCAGTTACGCACTGGGGTCGATGTAACCGAGTTAATCCCTTTGTCTGTCCTTGTTTGTCCCCTCTATGTTTAGCCCCTTGTGGGTAGTACAGAAATAGGTATTTCGTCTGTCGCTACGTACTGAGTTCAAATTCCGCCGGGGCCGACTTTGCCTTTCATACTTTCGGGGTCGATTAATTAAGTACCAGTTGCGTACTGGGGTTGATCTAATCGACTGGCCCCTCTCCCCCAAAATTTCAGGCCTTGTGCCTTGAGTAGAAAAGAATATCCTGTGTTGTCAGGCCATTTTGGTGGAAAGAAATTATTGACTGACGTTTTTCTTTTGCCTATACCATCCCTACAATAAAAGAAAATAAAAGCTGAAGAGCCTTCATTAATTGAAAATCTATCATAAAATCCTCTTGAGATCATACATAACTTTACTTACTGTTCTTGTTATTTATTATTAGTTTGCATGCGATTCCAACTTGCAATATTGAAGACGAATGTCAATTCCACTTGTAGGAAATATAACCAATTCTGCAATCTGGTGATTATTTGCAGTATCTGTTGGTTTTCAACAGTTTCTCCTTCAAATCTTATTGTGTAACAGAGAACCTGTTAAAATAATATCAAATCATTAACATTTACATGATATTCTGTTGTGTCAAGGGAGAGTGATTTTCTTTTTGTGACTTATAATTTAAGACACACTCACCGGTAAAATTTCCACTTATTTCTTATTTTTATTTTCCTAAAATTTTCGTTGCGTCTTGCAACCTTTTCAATAGTCTTGCAAGAATCTTGCAAACCAAATCCAAAAACGAAATATTTACATGATATTTCACACGAAATAGTAAAAATAAAAACCCAGTGTTTGCCAAAATCGTTGGCCATGATTGTATATATCATTGTCGTGTGGAGGCGCAATGGTCAAGTGGTTAGGGAAGCGGACTCGCGGTCACAGGATCGTGGTTTCGATTCCCAGACCGGGCGTTGTGAGTGTTTATTGAGCGAAAACACCTAAAACTCCACGAGGCTCCGGCAGGGGATGGTGGCGAACCCTGCTGTACGCTTTTACCACAACTTTCTCTCACTTTTCCTGTTTCCGTTGTACCTGTAATTCAAAGGGCTATCCTTGTCACACTCTGTCACACCCTGTAACCGAAGGAGTGCCACGATAATTCTAGGTGCAATACGTCTGCTAATATATGCCTTCTGTCATCTTTTATCCATTTCAGTCATTAGGCTGCGGCCATGTTGGAACACCGTCTTGGAGGGTTTAGTCAAACAAATCAACCCCAAAACTTGATTTTTTTTAAAGCTTGGCGTGAAGCAGGGTTGTGTCCTGGAATCGACTCTCTTCAGCATCTTCTTCAGCATGATGCTCAAGCATGCAAATGAAGATGTGGAGGATGGGGATGGGATGTATGTCAGGTACCGTCTGGATGGCAACCTCTTCAATCTACGGCGTCTCCAAGCCCACACCAAGACCCAGGAGAGGCTGATCCGAGAACTTCTCTTCGCGGACGAGGCTGCTCTCGTCGCCCACACAGAGCAAGCTCTACAGCACATTACGTCTTGCTTTGCGGACGCCTCGAGGCTCTTTGGCCTGGAGGTTAGTCTCAAGAAGATGGAGGTACTTCACCAACCTACACCCCAAGAGGAATACCGCCCACCCCACATCACTATCTGCGGTACCGAACTGAAATCAACACAGCAGTTCACATACTTGGGCTGCATCATCTCATCCGATGCAAGGATCGACAAGGAAATTGACAATAGACAAAGGCAAATAGGTCCTTTGGCAGATTGTACAAACGTGTTTGGCACAATAATAACCTGAAGAACAAGACAAGGATTAGCGTCTACAGGGTCGTGGTTCTCACCACTCTCTGTCTACGGCTCGGAGACCTGGGTCACCTACCGCAGTCATATCCGTCTCCTCGAGCGCTTCCACCAGCGATGTCTCCGCACCATCCTCAACATTTACTGGAGTGACTTCGTCACAAACATTGAAGTTTTGGAGCAGGCCGAGATCCCCAGTATTGAAGCCATGCTAATGAAGTACCACCTCCGATGGACAGAACATGTCTTCAGAATGGAAAACCATCGCCCTCCTAAGATTGCCCTGTTTGGCGAACTCTCCACCGGCCACCGTAAGAGAGGAGCCCCGAGGAAACGCTACAAAGACTGCCTCAAAAAGTCTCTCACCGCATGTCATGTTGACCACCAATGCTGGACAGACCTGGCTGCGGACCGTGATGCCTGGTGCTACACGATCTTCAACGCTGTCAACGAGTTTCAAGAACATAGAAGAGTCGCGCATAAAGACAAAAGACTCAGGAGGAAGGCCCGAGCAGCCTCTGACACCACACCGAGTGTTACCTTCGTCTGAGGACACTGCTCACGGACCTGCCTTTCGCGCATCGGGCTTATCAGTCATGAGCATGCCTGCAGACGACGTGGACAACCTTCCTAATCTTCGTTCGTGAAGCCAAGCCATGATGACTTTTTAAAGTCTGTTACTTATTGTATCGATCCCTTTTCGCTAAGTTACAGCGACGTAAAAAGAAAGCAACACAAGCTGAAAACGGGAGTGTGTTCACACACACACACACACACACACACAGACACACACTGACATACTCACACACACACACACACTCACACACACACACACATGCACGCACACATATATGATGTGCAAATCACTCAAAAGGTATTGGTCGACCCGGAACTATAATAGGAGACAGCTGCTCAAGATGCAGTACAATGGGACCGAACCCGAAACCACATGGTTGCAAAGCGAGCTTCTTAATCACACAGCCATGGCTTCTTCCAGTAAAAGAATTTGATATAAAATACCGTAAATAAGTAGTCATCCGTCTCACCTGTTCTTTCTCTGAAATCCTCATTGTCAGTGACTCAATGCTCACAACTACTACAAGTTCTCTCACACCTCTCATGCCCTTACGGTTGGCACGGGACCAAAATCATTTGCCATAATGAACTCTCTGCACCATTTAGCATCATGATCTCATAAGGACACTATGTAGTCACCCTGTCTACTGGAAATAGCTGTCAAGTTTCCCTCATATCGTCATATCCTGCTGTCGTAAACGAAAAAAAGGCGCTCTTTACTCTCTTTTATTCTTTTACTTCTTTCAGTCATTTGACTGCGGCTGTGCTGGAGCACTGACTTTAGTCGAGCAAATCGACCCCAGGACTTATTCTTTGTAAGTCTAGTACTTATTCTACCGGGCTCTTTTGCCGAACCGCTAAGTTACGGGGACGTAAACACACCAGCATCGGTTGTTAAGAGATGTTGTGGGGGGACAAGCACAGACACACAAACACACACATACATATATATATACATATACATATATACGACAGACTTCTTTCAGTTTCCGTCTACCAAATCCACTCACAAGGCTTTGGTCGGCCTGAAGCTATAGTAGAGGACACTTGCCCAAGGTACCACGCAGTGGAACTGAACCCCGAACCATGTGGCTGAAAAGCAAGCTACTTACCACACAGCCACTGTCTTGTATTTTTTATCTATTACTTGTTTCGGTCATTGGATTGCGGCCATTGTCTTCAAGGGTTTAATCGGAAAAAAAAACTCAACTCCGGTATTTATTTTCTTAAAAGTATGATACTTATTTCATCGGTCGCTTTTTGCCGAATCGCTTTGTTACGGGAACATATACAGACCAATCCCATTTGTCACAGGGTGGCGGGACAAACAATGACACACACATACATACATACATACATACATACATACATACATACATACAGGTATATATAGGCTAAAGTGTGGCTGTGTAGTAAGAAGGTTGCTTCCCAACCACATGGTTCCGAGTTCAGTCCCACTGCGTGGCACCTTAGGAAAGTGTTTTCTTCTATAGCCTCGGGCCGACCAAAGCCTTGCGAGTGGATTTGATAGACAGAAACTGAAAGAAGGCGGCGAGCTGGCAGAAACGTTACCACACCGGGCGAAATGCATTATCGGTATTTCGTCTACCGTTACATTCTGAGTTCAAATTCAGCCGAGATCGACTTTGCCTTTCATCCTTTTGGTGTCGATGTAATCGACTTAATCCCTTTGTCTGTCCTTGTTTGTACCCTCTATGTTTAGCCCCTTGTGGGCAATAAAGAAACAAGAAACTGAAAGAAAACCGTCGTATATATATATATATATATATAAAATATGTGTGTGGGTCTGTATTTGTATCTGTGTTTGTCCCCCCCCCCGATCTCTTCTCTACCGAAGTTGATGTGTTTACGTCCCCGGAACTTAGCGGTTCGGCAAAAAGAAGCCAATAGAATAAGTTCTAGGCTTACAAAGAATAATTCCTGGGATCGATTTCTTCGACTATAAAAAATTATCCTTTAAGGCCGTGCTCCAGCATGGCCGCGGTTAAAAAGGATACCAACATTTATCAGTCTATATATATATATATACACACACACACACACACGACCGGTTTTCACAGTTTCTGTCAAGCAAATTCACTCACAAGGGGTTATAGTAGAAAACGCTTGCCTAAGGAGTCACGTACTGGAACTGAACCCAAAACCACGCGGTTGCAAACCAAGCTTCTTAACCACACAGCCATGCCTACTCCTATCTGAGACAAAAAAAGAAAATTGTTATAGCGGCAATGGGTTATGTCTACTCAGTCCAGCTTGACATGAAGATAAACAACTACTGCAACTACTGCCACCGCCACTACCACTTCCACTACCACTACCACTACTACCATTACCACTACCACTACCACCACCACTACAACTACTACTACTACCACCACCACCACCACCACCACTACTACTACTACTACTACTACTACTACTACTACTACTACTACCACTTCCACTACCACTACTACTACCACCACTACTACCACCACTACCACCACCACTACAACTACTACTACTACCACCACCACCACCACCACTACTACTACTACTACTACTACCATCACTACTACTACTACCACTACTACTACTACCATCACTACTACTACTACCACTACTACTACTACCACCACAACCACCACTACTACTACCATCACTACTACTACTACCACTACTACTACTACTACCATCACTACTACTACTACCACTACTACTACCACCACCACCACCACCACTACTACTACTACTACTACTACCATCACTACTACTACTACCGCTACTACTACTACTACCATCACTACTACTACTACCATTACTACTACTACTACCACCTCCACTACTATCTGTATCCTGAATCATGATACACAGACACTCTAAACTGCTTTGATCTTTTTCTCCCTCAAAGCCAGTCTTTACTCAGCCGACATTACATCTGCTCCCCACCCCGATGTATCGTCTCTGATTTTCCAATCATGGCAATACACAACCCAACACCCTCTCCTTCTCAAACTCTTTTGGAAGCATGAGACGTTTTGGCACAGCTGTTGGGGCCCCACTTCTTTGGTGCCGCTGATTCAACGCTGACTTATTTGACATCAGACGTTTTGATATTTCTCTTACTTTCTCTCTCCCTTCCTTCTTTCTTTCTTTATCTCCCTCTTTCTCTCACTTCCCTCTGTGCATTTATGTGTGTGAGTGTATTTTTATGTGCATGAAGAGAGGGAATGTGTTTATGTCAATCGTGTTCAATTAATTAAGTGTAATCTCCCTCTGTCTCTCTCTCTCTCTCTCTCTCTCTTTCTACTCTCTCTCTCTCTACTCTCACACTCTTTCTATCTCTATGTGTATATTTTTTCACTCGTAAACGTATGTGTGTAAGAGGAGGTGTTTGCCTCCAGTGCCAAAACAGGTCGATTGCCCAGTCAGCCGTGCCATATAATCAGCGTCAAAACAGCTGTGCCCGATCGTCTCATTCTGCTCTTTTGGTATTTCACAACTCCAGTAAACTCCCTGGAACTCTACAAGTTTTATATCGAATGTGTTTTGGCATCAAACTTGTTTCACTGTCGTCCCATCCAAGACAATTAAGCAGGAAATCATATCTATCCAATTATATAAAACAGATTAAAATAGCCATCTATGTATCATGCTTAATGTAAACACACTGTCACCTCGCCAGTATTTGTCCTGCTGTGTTTAAAAATACAATAAACATCAGAGGGAGACAAAAATTCGTCCTAGCAGAGGACAGTTATCATGCCAGATGTATTTCGTACTCGGAGCCAGCCACATGGTAATATCAGACGAGAATTAATCACCTCTGATATTATAAGGAAAAGTGAATAAAATATTCACTGATGTTGCGAAAAGCCGCCCGGCTGATTAAAAATTTTGCATACGCAATTGAAGCTGTATTAGATGAAAAACAAATATCTGCATCATATTTGATATATACACGCCGTCGATAGGCTAGTTACTGAAGTTTTTGTCCTGACGTAATATCTCTTATGGAGGGGCTACAGTTACAGTTTACATGCAAAGAAAATACAAACATCATGTTTAAATACTCCTTATACCAGGCAGCACATTTAAGAGCAAAGACATTTGAGGAAAGTGTGTATTAGGCATCGTTAAGCTTAATGTTGGTAAAATACATAGACTGATAAAACAAGTTTGGCCATAAAACATTCGCTAAAAATGTTAGAGCTGGAAGTAGAAACCCTGGTTGCTATTATGAATATATACAAGTGATACAGCGCAGCAGCCAGGAACAAAACAAATAAGATAGATAGATAAATAGATAGATAGATAGATAGATAGATAGATAGATAGATAGATAGATAGATAGATAGATAGATAGATAGATAGATAGATAGATAGATAGACAGACAGACAGACAGACAGATAGATAGATAGATAGATAGATAGATAGATAGACAGACAGACAGACAGACATAGATAGATAGATAGATATGTTTCTTTATTAGCCACACAGGGCTGCACACAGATAGAACAAATTACAAGGTAGAGCTTTTCTTTTGGGGGTAAAAAAAGGAGAGTGGTGGTTTTCGATCAAAAGGGATCGTAAAAGGAAGGAAAAAGGACAAAAAAATGGGAGAAGTTAAAAAGGTGGGGGGAATGAATAATAGGGATCGTTATCACAGAAATGTCAATATGAAGTGTAAAGGGGAGGACAGGTGCGGTTTACCCGTGGAAAGAAAAGCCTACGGAAAAGACCACGGTAACCTCGGTCAATGAAGTCACATGTTATATTTCTTTTTTTTTTGCAAATAAGCAACTCTCTGTATTAATTTTTATGGTTCATAGAATCATAGTCAAGGTGGCTTCGTCATTCATACGTGCCATCCTTGCTACATTCACCCATCTTTTTTTAAAACATTCACTAGACAAAACTTGCCTCTCTACTCTCACTTTCCTCTTCAAGTGATACTTGAAGAAGTTGATGAGAGATTGACCAGAGAGGAAAGTGTTTGTCTCTAATCCTTTCAGGCGCGTCCACCAGATACATTCTTTCGCCATAGCCACAAGTATGATAAAAATAGCTCTTCCTTCCCGTTTGAAGGAAGGAGGCGTGACGATATTAACGATAGACTCGGCTGATAAACCGACACGTCCCACACGTGACAGCAGTCGTTCGACATAAGCCCACAGGTCGGAAATTGCTGGACACTGCACGATTGCGTGCAGAGCGGTTTCGTCGCTCTGACCGCATCTCGGGCAGGTCGGCCCCGTGTTTCTCGAGCCATGCCTATAGAGCTTATCCCGAACGGGTAGCGCTTCTCGGTAGCACCGCCAGGCCAGGGATCTCTGGAAGTTGTCCATAGGTCCCGGGCCGAAAGTCGTTTGAAACAGGCGGGTCAGGTATTCCTCGTCGACGCCCAGGTTTGCCCCGAGCTCGTCGTCGTACCTCCCCTCCACTAATCCCCTATAGAATGCTTTGGTTGTGTTGAAGTCACTCAAGGTCGACCCGGGACGGCAGAGTTGCTTGAGAGCAACGCGACACTCGCGGTGCCAATCGCCCTTCCTCGGCCTCTTTTTGATCCACGACTGTAGTTCGGTCATGGAGACGAGTTTCGGGAATGCGTGCCTCACAAACGGCGACCACACCTGTTCACCGTCGTCTACGAAGAGCCGGAGATGTCGCAGTCTCAGCGCGTGTCTGCGCATCATCAACCACGGCATGCCCAGCCCTCCTTTTAACGGGTGTTGACAGCAAATGGATCGCCTGACCATCGGGACGCATCCTTTCCACAAGAAGCGGAAGAGGATGCGTTCTAGTTTGGTGATGGTAGGGTCAGGACAAGGTACGACGGTCAGGCGGTAGTAGATGATGGTCGCGATGTACGCGTTCACCACCTCCGCCCGACCTTTTAGGGACAGTTTCCTCTCGGCCCATTGCTGGGCGAGAGTGACCACCCTACTCGTTATCTCGTTCCAGTTCTTCTCCATTTGGAGGTCCGGACCGAACCAGACCCCGAGCAACTCAACCGGGCCGTCTGTCCAGCGTCCCACGACGGAGGTACTGGTGGACGGCATGGGCTTGCTTCTCCAGGTGCCGAGCCGCAAGCCCACTGACTTTTCCCGGTTGATTTTTGCTCCTGTCACCGCTTCGTAGTCTTTCAGTGTCTCGCCGACCCGCTCGATGTGCTCGTGGCTTGACACTACGACGGTGACGTCGTCCGCGTATGCAGACACGCTCGTCCCGCATCCCAATTCTCGCGGGATGCCCCTTAGAGTCGCCAGCTTCCGCAGTAGTGGCTCAAGAGTCAATACGTATAGAAGCGCCGAGAGGGGGCATCCCTGACGGACCGAACGTGCAATGTCGAAGGGTCTCGATAGATGTCCGTTTACGCGAATTACCGAACGGATGCCTCTGTACAAGGCAGCTATCCTGCCGCGGGAGACAGGACCGAAACCAGCCGCTCTCAGGACTGCCTCCAAGTATCGATGGTCTACCCTATCAAAGGCTTTCGATTGATCCAAGTTGATCAGGGCTCCACCCATGCCAGGTTCGTTAACTACCCTGTCTATGATGTAACGCATCAGATGGAGGTTGTCATGGATGCTCCGGCCCGGCACGGCGCACGTTTGTGCGTTGTCGACCAGTTTCTCGATGACAAGCGCCAACCTCTTGGCTAACACCTTTGTCAAAATTTTCAGGTCTGCATTGAGCAGAGTGATTGGTCTAAAGTTATCTATAATGTTTCCCTTGTTTGGATCTTTCTTTAGCAGAGTTACAGCTCCTCGACTCACAAAACCGGGTATGCTCCCGTTTTGCTGCCAGTTGCAGTATACCGCCGCCAAGACGTCTCCAAACAAGTCTGGCATACAATTGTAAAGCTCGTAGGGTAGACCATCCAAACCCGGTGATTTGTCCCTCGAGCATTCTGCTATCGCTTCCTGCACTTCCGCTGCCGTGATGGCACCTTCGCAGCACCCTGCCTTTCTTGTCGAGAGTCGTGGCAGGCTATGTAGGTAGGCACTGAAGTCCACCCTACGTTCTTGCCCTCCACTCGTCCCGAACAGTCGGGCAAAATGCTGCTGAAAGGCCTCACACATTTTACTTGGCTCGAGCAATTCGCGCCCCTGTTCATCTACCAGTGACCGAATGGTGGTTTTGTTGCCCTGTTGCGCCTCTGCCACCCGGGCCTCTCTCGCGGCTCCAACACCTTCGTTCCTTAGAGCACGCATCCTAGCTCTGACAGCACATCCTTCGTGTTTGGCGTTGAAGTGTTGGTCGAGGGCCAACCTCGCCGCCAAAACGTCGGATGCGATGCCGCTTCTAATTGCCTCTTCTAGTTTCTTAACTAGCTCACCTCTACTCTATTTCTATCTATGGCTAGTGCTTTGCTGTACCTAATCGCTTCTGCTTTTACTGCTCTCTTGAGGGCAAACCACCATTTGTTGTTGATGATGGCTCCCGTCAAAGCCCTCTTTACTAGTGTGCTAATCCGGTCTCTGAAAACTTGTCTGGACGGGAATGAGGCGTTCAGTTTCCAGTACCCAGGACCCTGTCTATGTGCCTTATCTAAGTCTAGCGTACACGTCACCAATTTGTGATCCGTGTAGCTGACTGTGTGGAATTGTGGACATCCTAAGTTATCCTTGTCTACTGTCCTACACAGTATCCTATCTAGATACGATCTCGACGACCCACTGCGGTTGCTCCATGTCCACGTTGGTGCATTTGGGTGGTCGAGTCGGTACCTGTCAGACAGTTGGAATCGTCTGAGCAGGTCTCTGAGGCATTTGCATCCCCTTCTGTTTCTGTCTCTACCCACGTAGTCTACATGCGTGTCCAAGGTAGCATTCCAATCCCCCACTAAGAGTAAAGGACGAGACGTTCCCAAGAATACTTCTAGACGTCGAAAGAAATCCGCCCGACCTGTTAAGGGCGGTGCGTAGACTGATACGATTCGAAAAGCGCACCCATTGCTGCCGTCGACATCCAGAACGACCAGTCTACGAATATCGTCTTGACTTCGAGATCCAGGCTCTTGTGAAAAAGTACCGCGGTGCCACTACCACCCATCCTCGGCAGACAGGGAGCGAAATAAATGTTAAACTGTCCGCCAAACATGGACTTTAGGGCCCGTGGCTCGTGGAGTCTGGTCTCACTTATGGCTATGATTCCCAAATCATGTGACTTGATGTCATTTAGGAGGTATCCTTGTTTCCAAGGAGACCCCAAACCACGCGCATTCACACAACCAATCTTGACCATGATTCTATTGGGGTGTGTGCTTTAGATAGATAGATAGATAGATAGATAGATAGATAGATAGATAGATAGATAGATAGACAGACAGACAGACAGACAGACAGATAGAGATATAGATAGATAGATAGATAGATAGATAGATAGATAGATAGATAGATAGACAGACAGACAGACAGACAGACAGTTAGATAGATAGATAGATAGATAGATAGATAGATAGACAGACAGACAGACAGACAGACAGTTAGATAGATATGTTTCTTTATTAGCCACACAGGGCTGCACACAGATAGAACAAATTACAAGGTAGAGCTTTCTTTGAAGGTTTAAAAAAAAAAAAAAAAAAAAAAAAAATTGGAAGGGGGAGTTTCGATCAAAAGTAATCGTAAAAGGAGAGAGAGAGAGAGACACAAAAAGGGGGGTTAAAAAAAAAAAAAAAAAAAAGGGGGGGGAGAGGAAAAACAATTGATCAATAGGGATCGTTATCACAGAAATGTCAATATGAAGTGTAAAGGGGAGGACAGGTGAGGTTTACCCGTGGAAAGAAAAGCCTACGGAAAAGACCACGGTAACCTCGGTCAATGAAGTCACATTTTATATTTCTTTTTTTTTTTTTTTTTTTTTTTGCAAATAAGCAACTCTCTGTTTTCGATTTCTGGGTTCATAGGACTATGCTCAAGGTGGCTTCGTCATTCATACGTGCCATTCTTGCTACATTCACCCATCTTTTTTTAAAACATTCGCTAGACAAAACTTGCCTCTCTACTCTCACTTTCCTTTTCAAGTGGTACTTGAAGAAGTTGATGAGAGATTGACCAGAGAGGAAAGTGTTTGTCTCAAATCCTTTCAGACGCGTCCACCAGATACATTCTTTCGCCATAGCCACAAGGATGATGAAAATAGCTCTTCCTTCCCGTTTGAAGGAAGGAGGCGTGACAATATTGACGATAGACTCAGCTGATAAACCGACTCGTCCCACACGTGACAGCAGTTGTTCGACATAAGCCCACAGGTCGGAAATTGTTGGACACTGAACGAGTGCGTGCAGAAGGTAGATAGATAGATAGATAGATAGATAGATAGATAGATAGATAGATAGATAGATAGATAGATAGATAGATAGATAAGTTTCTTTATTGGCCACACAGGGCTGCACACAGATGGGACAAATTACAAGGTAGAGCTTTTCTTTTGTGGGATGAAAAAAAACAAAAAAAAACAAAAAACAAAAGAAACAAAAAAAGTGGCATAGGTTTTCGATCAAAAGGGATCGTAAAGGGGGGAAAAGAAAAAAAAAGGAAAAAAGGAAAAGAAAAAGAAAAAAGGAAGAAAAAAGAGGAAAAAAGGGGGAGAGGAAAAAAAACGATCAATAGGGATCGTGTATCACAGTGTCATGATGTACGGTGTAAAGGATAAAGCAGATGAGTCTTATCCGTGGGAAGAAAAGCCTACGAAAAAGACCACGGTAACCTCGGTCAATATTGTTATATGTTACCACATTTGTTTGCAAGTGGGTAACCCTCTGTTTTCAATTTCTGGGTTCATAGGATTATGCTCAAGGTGGCTTCGTCATTCATACGTGCCATCCTTGCTACATTCCCCCATCTTTTTTTAAAACATTCGCTAGACAAAACTTGCCTCTCTACTCTCACTTTCCTTTTCAAGTGGTACTTGAAGAAGTTGATGAGAGATTGACCAGAGAGGAAAGTGTTTGTCTCAAATCCTTTCAGACGCGTCCACCAGATACATTCCTTCGCCATAGCCACATGGATGATGAAAATAGCTCTTCCTTCCCGTTTGAAGGAAGGAGGCGTGACAATATTGACGATAGTCTCAGCTGATAAACCGACTCGTCCCACACATGACAGCAGTCGTTCGACATAAGCCCACAGGTCGGAAATTGTTGGACACTGCACGAGTGCGTGCAGAACGTTTTCGTCGCTCTGACAGCATCTCGGGCAGGTTGGCCCCGTGTTTCTCGAGCCGTGTCTGTAGAGCTTATCCCGAACGGGTAGCGCTTCTCGATAGCACTGCCAGGCCAGGGATCTCTGGAAGTTGTCCATGGGCCCTGGCCCGAAAGTCGTCCCGAACAGGCGGGTCAGGTATTCCTCGTCGACCTCCAGGTTCGCCCCGAGCTCGTTGTCGTACCTCCCCTCCACTAATCCCCTATAGAATGCTTTGGTTGTGTTGAAGTCACTCAAGGTCGACCCAGAACGGCAGAGTTGCTTGAGAGCAACGCGACATTCGCAGTGCCATTCGCCCTTCCTCGGCCTCATTTTGATCCACGACTGCAGTTCGGTCATGGAGACGAGCTGCGGGAAAGCGTGACTCACAAACGGCGACCACACCTGTCCACCGTCGTCTACGAAGAGCCTGAGATGTCGCAGTCTCAGCGCGTCTGCGCATCATCAACCACGGCATGCCCAGTCCTCCTTTTAACGGGTGTTGACAGCAAATGGATCGCCTGACAATCGGGACGCATCCTTTCCACAAGAAGCGAAAGAGAATGCGTTCTAGTTTGGTGATGGTAGGGTCGGGACAAGGCACGATGGTCAGGCGATAGTAGAAGACGGACGCGATGTACGTGTTCGCCACCTCCGCCCGACCTTTTAGGGACAGTTTCCTCTCGGCCCATTGCCGGGCGATAGATAGATAGATAGATAGATAGATAGATAGATAGATAGATAGATAGATAGATAGATAGATGGATGGATGGATGGATGGATGGATGGATGGATGGATGGATGGATGGATGGATGGATGGATGGATGGATGGATGGATGGATGGATGGATGGATGGATGGATGGATGGATGGATGGATGGATGGATGGATGGATGGATGGATGGATGGATGGATGGATGGATGATGGATGGATGGATGGATGGATGATGGATGGATGGATGGATGGATGGATGGATGGATGGATGGATAGATAGATAGATAGATAGATAGATAGATAGATAGATAGATAGATAGATAGATAGATAGATAGATAGATAGATAGATAGATAGATAGATAGATAGATAGATAGATAGAAGATAGATAGATAGATAGATAGATAGATAGATATAGATAGATAGATAGATAGATAGATAGATATAGATAGATAGATAGATAGATAGATAGATAGATAGATTTCTTTTCCCCAGAAAGAATTAATATGAAATAATGAAGTTTTAATCTCAGGTTGCATCGTAATATTAATTATGACAATTGTTTTTTGGTAATGATTTCAAACAATAATTTATGATAACTTGATCGTCTTCAATTGCTGCTGTCCTAAAAAGCTGAAGTCTTAGAAAGAGAAGAAAATAAATAAATATTATTGTTGTTTTGATACTCGTTTAATTGCACAGTTCTCAGAATTGAAACCTGATAGTAAAATTAATTATTAGCTGTGTTATTGACTCTTCTATGGATGAGCCGTAGAAATATTTCATTTAGCATTTGTCAAGATATCATATATACAACGTAATGTGTAACGGAGCTTTGTTATGGCATTATTTTCTTTTAAAAGATTTTGCCCTTGAGAATAAAAAAGTATATATATGAAAGGAACATAATTACATTAATATTGAGAAATTAAAGTAAATATTATTTTAAAAATTCAACTGGAAAGATATTGCAACACATGTGAATGCACGCAACGATACAGAGTAATTTCATAAGTTAGTGTTAGAGTATAATATAATAAATTTCTTATTATATCTTAATATTGTACTTTTATATTTTTACAGAAAGTATATATTTCTTTACTGCCCACAAGGGGCTAAACACAGAGGAGACAAACAAGGACAGGCAAAGGGATTAAGTCGATTACATAGTCCCCAGTGCGAAACTGGTACTATATTTATCGACCCCCGAAAGGATGAAAAGTAAAGTCGACCTCGGCGGAATTTGAGCTCAGAACGTAACGACAGACGAAATACCTATTTCTTTACTATCCGCAAGGGGCTAAACACAGAGAGGACAAACAAGGACTGACAAAGGGATTAAGTCGATTACATAGTCCCCAGTGCGAAACTGGTACTATATTTATCGACCCCCGAAAGGATGAAAGGCAAAGTCGACCTCGGCGGAATTTGAGCTCAGAACGTAACGACAGATGAAACACCTATTTCTTTACTACCCACAAGGGGCTAAACACAGAGAGGACAAACAAGGACAGAGAAACGGATTAAGTCGATTACATCGACCCCAGTGCGTATCTGGTACTTAATTTATCGACCCCGAAAGGATGAAAGGCAAAGTCGACCTCGGCAGAATTTGAACTCAGAACGTAACGACAGACGAAATACCTATTTCTTTACTAACCACAAGGGGCTAAACACAGAGGGGTCAAACAAGGACAGACAAACGGATTAAGTCAATTATATCGACCCAGTGCGTAAATAGTACTTATTTAATCGACCCCGAAAGGATGAAAGGCAAAGTCGACCTCGGCGGAATTTGAACTCAAAACGTAGCTGCAGACGAAATACTGCTAAGCATTTCACCCGGCATGCTAACGATTCTGCCAGCTCGAAGCCTTTTATATATTTACAGAAAGTATAGCCAGAACAGTTACATTTAAATCTATTATGTTAAAAATAAAAACCAATAAAATTTAACTTACTACATACCATGAACAATGAATTTTTCGGGGAAATATAAAAGAAATGATTGTCGAAAGCATTTATGGATAGTTTGGAAATCAGAAATTTCGTTTTGATTTGTTTTACAAAAACAAACGTTACCTCTCTCACAACTTTGATCCATAGTCTTAACTGGTTGCTTTTAAGTTTCATTTTAAACGTGGGGAATGAACAGACATAATACATAGTCCATGTTACCCTATACAATTCTTATCGTGCGCAAGGGGCTATAGCAAAAATGGACTCTCAATTGTGAAAAAAAGAACCACATTAGAACACCTGAAGAGAGCCAAGATTTTATTCCTTGAGTAACAGAATGGATTTCATGCCGGACGTTGGCACAGTGGGAATGTTCTTTTTTTTTCTTTTCTTAATTTTTTTTTTATTTGTATCTTTCACCAAGCTACCATCTCTTTTGTTTGACAATCTGACCAAAGCCTTTATCAGTATGTGCTGTAAAACACTATGAAAATATTTTAGAAACTTGACATTTCACCAAAATTCCTTGACGTCATCGGCACATTTTACAATATCATGGAGTCTGTAGTGCTATCAAACGGATCAATAACACCGTCATTTGAGGTCACATTGGTGTGGAGCAAGGGGACGTTTTTGCACCAACTCTCCTATTTTTTATTGTGAACTGGCAACGGTAAAAACATCATCATGGAAGACCATAACTGAGGTTTAGAGACGTCTTGAAGACCATGACTGAGGTTTAGAGACGTCTTGAAGTGGAATTTCACGCTCTATGGCACCTAACCAAAGGAGTTCGAGGCTAGAAGAGGGCAACGGGGGAATGTACAAAAATTAATACATTAAGATTACATGATATACGTTTTTACTTTAAACTCAAATATATTTAACTAATGAAAGAAAAAAAAGATTCATAGACTTCTCCATGATTATCTCCCTTGAAATAGAATTCAAGAATCAACAAACTATGTTTGTGTGGCGGGGTGGGGGTGGATGTGTTCGTGTCCTTGTGTTTGTATTTGTTCCTCTAACCGCTTGACAACTGGTGCTGGTTTATTTACGTCCCTTAACTTAACGGTTCAGCAGAAGAGACTGATATATTGAGTACTAGACTTAAGAACAAATACTGGGGGTGATTTGTTCGACTAAAAACAAAGATCCTTCACAGCGTGCCCCAGGAGGGCCGCAATCCAAGGACAGAAACATGTAAGAAATAAGAAATAAAATATTAGATTCTGTTGGAGTTGATGAAACAATCGTAGCGTGTATACAGCGGAAGCAGTTAACCATTTAGCATTCAAACTGGTCGTATCTGGTCCAAATATTCCACATGCTTTACGTTCAAACTAGCCAGATCTGGTCTCTTACACCTGTCTTACAATGTCATTCAAAAAATAAGTAATCAGGCGCAGGAGTGGGTATGTGGTAAGTAGCTTGTTTACGAACTACATAGTTCCGGGTTCAGTCCCACTGAGTGGCACCTTGGGCGAGTGTCTTCTACTATAGCCTCGGGCTGACCAAAACTTTGTGAGTGGATTTGGTAGACGGAAACTGAAAGAAGCCCATCGTATATATGTATATATATATATATATATATGTGTGTGTGTGTGTGTGTGTGTGTGTGTGTGTGTGTGTTGTGTGTGTGTGTGTGTGTGTGTGTGTGTGTGTGTGTGTGTGTGTTTGTCCCCCCCCAACATCGTCTGACAACCGATGCTAGTGTGTTTACATCCCCGTCACATGGCGGTTCGGCAAAATAGACCGATATAATAAGTACTAGGCTTACAAAGAATAAGTCCTGGAGTCAATTTGCCCGACAAAAGGCGGTGCTCCATCATGGCCGCAGTCAAATGACTGAAACAAGTAAAAGAGTAAAAGAGAATCTCATCATCAAAATCTAGAAACTACGAAATTATCCATGATTAATTCAAAACAAGATGGGTAAATAATCATTACATATGACAGGGTAAACTGAACGTTATAAACGGCTAAAAAAAATGTCGAGTGTGTATAACAAAAGAACTCGACACTTTTAAAAGAAAGGAAGGAAAAGAATGTTGGGAGCAGTCAGATAGTCAGGCGAACGGAAATGACAGTTGTGTAAGGTATTTCATTGAATAGGCAGGGCAGGAGGGTAAAGATGGTACAAAAAAGGGAATTCGGATGTCAGGTGTATGTTTGAGGTAAACGTACGGAGAGAGAGATGCTGTCAAGAAACTGGGTTAGGTGAGTGGAATACAGCATCAGCTATACTAAAGATACATAGGAATTTGTAGCATAAGTAGACTAAAGTAGTCCTTATATGAAGCAAAAGACACATCGCGAATTGTTGGTTTTTTCTAATTATGTAAAAGACTGATAAGTACTATGGTGTTTGTAATATGGCGACAGGAGGCGCAATGGCCCAGTGGTTAGGGCAGCGGACTCGCGGTAATAGGATCGCGGTTTCGATTTCCAGACCGGGCGTTGTGAGTGTTCATTGAGCGAAAACACTTAAAGCTCCACGAGGTTCCGGCAGGGGATGGTGGTGATCCCTGCTGTATTCTTTCACCACAACTTTCTCTCACTCTTACTTCCTGTTTCTGTTGTACCTGTATTTCAAGGGGCCGGCCTTGTCACTCTCTGTGTCACGCTGAATATCCCCGAGAACTACATTAAGGGTACACGTGTCTGTGGAGTGCTCAGCCACTTACTCATTAATTTCACGAGCAGGCTGTTCCGTTGATTCGGATCAACCGGAACCTTCGTCGTCATAACCGACGGAGTGCTTCCAATATGGCGACACTTCATATGGAAACAAGTAGTTTAAGTCAAGCACAAAAGGAAGAGAAACTTAATGAGTGGAAGGACAGGGTGGAAGAACAAATGGAAGTTATTGCAAAAGAAGGAAGACCTAAGACACGGAACTTGAGAACGTTGATGTATTACAAAAAAAAGGAACGGAAATCGATAAAAAGCTAGTGATAATGAAAGGGCTAGTAAGAGTGAAATTGAGTCCTGAAATGTTTGATGAGGAACTGAAAGCAGTGTTGCTGGAGACAGAAAGAATAGGCTGAATGAGAGAGTTATTCCCCGACAGTGTTATGGAGACCAGACTCAGTGTGCGTTACGACAGTTTGTCCAGTGTGATTGAGCTGGAGGGATGAATACCCCGGATAATTATAAATGTATACATGGACAGTGAAATGAAACTGCGAGCTTTGGGGGGCTCGTAAGCAATTCCATTCTATTCATTGTAAATATTCCATTTCATATTTATTTTTCGTTATATGTACCCCATGTTTTGTGTTGTCTGTCCTTGTTATGTCCACTCTCTATCCAGGCTGCATGCCTATAATAAAGATTTGACTTCATATGGAAAATTGTCTAAAGTTGTATCATAGTACATGCAGCTTCATTTAAGACTGATTCATTCTTCGCGGATCCAGGATAATGTACTACGCTCAACTGCGAACCATGTTGCGCTTACTACGGATTGGTTTATGATAACACAGGTCAGCGACCATTCGAAAATTCTGTTTTGTTTGTACAAATATGCACTCCAGTGATCATACACAATGTTCAGCTACCTAGAATGCACTAATTGTCGCTTGTGTTTACATCGCTGAGCAGCGAGTCTACGCATGTTTGGTACGGATTTATACTCGTACCCATCAACACAGGATCAATGAACAGCAAAAAATATGGTGCTTGATCTTTACAAACGACGCAAATGAATGTAGTCTCATTAAGAAAATACATGACGGGGGAAGCATCGCAGTTGTGGACCACGCGTTTAGTGTCAATGACCCTGCTATTCGATCCATTTATCACTGATTAATTTACTAGTATTTCTTATTGTATTTTGCTTGTTTTTTTTTCCAAACCAGTGATGAATGAGAATAGATGTAATATGTTTTCTATTTGGGAGCGATGGAGTGGTAAAAATGATCAGATATTGGAATAAATGCATCTCGATATATAACTATATCCTTATATTTTCGTTTATACCGGTGTTCCGCGACCTTTTTCCACTTAAGGTATACTTATATTCTTTTCAAAATTCGGCGGCACACCTGAACTAAAAGTATAGGGAAAAAATTATATTCAGGTTACACTGCGGCACATCTAGCATCGTCATTGAGGTTTACATTACTTTTCATCCTTCCTGAGAAATAAAACTAAGTAACCAGTCAGATTATCAAACTGGTAACATCTTGCTAAACACAATCTCATTTTTAGGCTTATGTTAGCAATTGTTATGTTTACATATCAATTGGGAGGTACGAACTTTACG
>NC_043014.1:10794805-10797305 GCF_006345805.1 Octopus sinensis | reverse complement strand
CAAAGGAATTAAGTAGATTATATCGACCCCAGTGCATAACTGTACTTATTTAATCGGCCCCGAAAGGAGGAAAGGCAAAGTCGACCTTAGTGGAATGTGAACTCAGAACGTAACGGTAGACGAAATACCGCTAAGAATTTCACCCGGTATGCTAACGTTTCTTATTTCTTTATTGCCCATAAGGGGCTAAACATAGAGGGGACAAACAAGGACAGACAAAGGAATTAAGTAGATTATATCGACCCCAGTGCATAACTGTACTTATTTAATCGGCCCCGAAAGGAGGAAAGGCAAAGTCGACCTTAGTGGAATGTGAACTCAGAACGTAACGGTAGACGAAATACCGCTAAGAATTTCACCCGGTATGCTAACGTTTCTGCCGGCTCGCCGCCTTTAGCATCTTACCACAGAGCCGCGACTGCGCCTTGTGAATCGCGGTGCCCTACGCTTCTGCTATGTTTTCTTCAGCCATCGTATCCCATCATCAACTTGATAAACTGGTTTAATGAGAACTAATTGGGAAGGACGCTGCGTGCAAACGTTAAACATATCTAAGGGGAAAAAGATAATAACGTTATCTTAATTAATAAGAAGTAATCTAATTAGTAGAAAATATCAACTGTGCATGTTGTTTGAGGATATGAGGGGGATTTTGGTGGGGGGGTGGGGGGGGGGGTCGTCGTCGTCGTGGTGAGAAGTGAGTGGGAAAGGGGAAATATTGGAAGAAGAGAAGAAATGAGTGGAAGAAAATGAGCTGAAGAGGAAAACAAAAAGGATTAGGATCAAGAAGGGGGTAGTAGAAAGATAAGGAGGAAATGAAAGGGGGGAGAGAAGGACGAGGAGGAGATGGGAGGAGCGGAGGAGTGAAGGGAGAGGAGGATTAAAGAGGAGGATAGTGGAGGGAGATGAGGAGATGGAGGGAGAAAGGGAGAGGGAAGGCGATCAGGAAGAGGAGGGAGAGGAGGTGGAGGGAGAGAAGGAGGTGGAGGTAAAGGAGGGGTGGAGGAAGAGGAAAAGGTGGCGAAAGAGGAGGAGGTGGAGGAAGAGGAGAAGGTGGAGGAAGAGAAGGAGGTGGAGGAAGAGGAAGAGGTAGAGGAAGAGAAGGAGGTGGAGGAAGAGGAGAAGGTGGAGGAAGAGAAGGAGGTGGAGGAAGAGGAAGAGATAGAGGAAGAGAAGGAGGTGGAGGAAGAGGAAGAGGTGGAGGAAGAGGAAGAGGTAGAGGAAGAGGAGGAGGTGGAGGAAGAGTAAGAGGTAGAGGAAGAGGAGGAGGTGGAGGAAGAGGAAGAGGTGGAAGAAGTGGAGGATGGGAAGGAAGAGGGGAGAATGGGGAGGAAGAGGGGGAGGTGGAGAAAGAGGAGGAGATGGATGAGGAGGGGATTGAGGGAGAGAAGGTGGAGAAGAAGAAGCAGAATATGATAACAAGAATAATAATCAGGAAAAAAGATTGAAAAGGCTCAAACCGCAGAACACCGAACTACAAATGTTTTACAACATTTTGTTACGTTTATCTTTTTTTAATTTCTGAGATAAAATTTAGATTTAGTGATCGATATTTCCTTTAATCTCTTTATAGACGATAAAACAGATATCAATAATATGTTTTTCTTGGTCAAAAGAAACCAATAATGATTATAATGATCACGAAACGGATTTAGCAATCTCTGTTTTATTCTTAAAGCAGCTACGTCCTTGAAAGCCAAATTAACTGCAGTATTTGTGCAGAGATAGTATCTCTTATAAAACATACAATGTTAAAAGGTACAAATATATTAATAACAAACAAAAATAGACCAAACGCCGTGAAAGCATTGCTAAATTTGCATTTCTGCCTCCTTGGGCTTTGTCAGTGGCGTGTATCCACAGATAGTATCTCTCATAAAACAAACATTGGTAAAAAGTACAAATATATTAGTAACAACCGATAATCAACCAGCAGTAGTAGAAGCATGGCTAAATTCACATTTCTGCCTAATTAAGTGTGGTATTCGTCTTGAGATAATATCTCTTATAGACGTGCAGTGTTAAAAAAGAAGCAAATATAACAGTAATTAACGAAAATCGTCCAACAGCGATGGAGGCTTTGCTAAATGCACATTTCTGCCTTCTTGTGCCTCGTCAGTAGCAATATTCACGAGTAGCTGCATGCTAAGGTAAAATTCATTAGCGCTGATAGTGTAAATCAATGACTGTAAAATCACTGATGCTGCAATTAGATGGCCAACTGAATAAAAATTCGTTATGTGCAACAAAAGCAGTATGGAGGGAGCAGATGGAGGGAGAAGAGGTGGAGGGTTAGAAGGAGGAGGTGGAAAGAGAGAAGGAGGCGGAGGTGGAGGAAGAGGTAGAGGACGAGGAGGAGATGGAGGAAGAGGAGAGGATGGAGGAAATCTGTTTATCATACAAAAAGTAGCAAAATCATTTAAAGGTGGTATTCATCCTGGGATAAAAAAAAAGAAATATCACCGTAACAAACTAAAATCGTCCAACAGCGGTGCAGGCT
>NC_043014.1:10784805-10789805 GCF_006345805.1 Octopus sinensis | reverse complement strand
TTTTTTTACTTGATCATTCTCCAAGGCGTTTCGAGAATATTTCTTTTATCTCTTTCAGTAATTTGACTGCGGCCATGCTGGAGCACTGCCTTCAGTCGAGCAAATCAACACCAGAACTTATTCTTTGTAAGCCTAGTACTTATTCTATCGGATTCTTTCGCCGAAACGCTAAGTTACGGGGACGTAAACATGCCAGCATCGGTTGTCAAGCGATGTTGGCGGGACAAACACAGACACACATACATACACAAACATACATGTATATATATATATACATATCTACGACAGGCTTCTTTCAGTTTCCGTCTACCAAATCCACTCACAAGGCTTTGGTCGGCCCGAGGCTATAGTAGAAGACACTGCCCAAGTTGCCACATAGTGATATATAAAGTTTTAAATATAGGGTAAAAATTAAATATTAATTTTTTACCAGTGGCCAGCTTGAGTAAAAATGTCCGTAAACTACAAATAATATTATATTATATGTGTGTATAAGAGTTATAGTCTGAGGAAAAGCGACTAAGTGGTTTTTCATTACGCTAGAAATGGGAGTTAAATCCCAAACCACGGAAAGCCATTCTTAGTTTGGCGCGTTGAATGTAGGCGGGCAGGACAATTTGAGAGAATTCAAAAATGATGGGTCATTCCCGTATTTATATATCTGTGTGTGCGTGCGTGCGTGTGTGTGTGTGTGTGTGTGTGTGTGTGTGTGTGTGTGTGTGTGTGTGTAACCTATTTCTATTTCTTTACTACCCACAAGGGACTAAACACAGAGAGGACAAACAAGGACAGACAAAGGGATTAAGTCGATTATATCGACCCCAGTGCGTAACTGGTAGCTGATTTATCGACCTCGAAAGGATGAAAGGCAAAGTCGACCTCGGCGGAATTTGAACACGGAACGTAACGGCAGACAAAATACGGCTACGCATTTCGCCCGTTTCTGCCAGCTCGCTGCCTTTGTGTTTGTGTGTGTGTTGTGTGTGTATGTGTGTGTGGTGTGTGTGTGTGTGTTGTGTGTGGTGTGTGTGTGTGTGTGTGTGTGTGTGTGTGTGTGTGTGTGTGTGTGTGTGTGTGTATGCGTGTGTGTGTAAGCTGGGCAACCATACAATTTCCGTGTTCCAACTTTCATTAACAATCTCTGAAATCAAAGTAACGTTATAATAAAATAAACTATCCCATATGTTACAGGGTAGGATCGAAACTTGGACAAAATTTTTATAAGTCAACCCCCTCAAATCCTCCGCCATAATTCCAATCTACGTGTCGTGAATTATTTTGATCTCCGTTTTGTACCCACAACCAATTGAGAAAAGCAATGACATCCGATCGGTGAATAACCATTCAGGGGTAATGAAATAAATCTCTATATAGTGCAACTTACCTTATTTGGAAATATTATTTGTAAGTATTCTGAAGAACCCCGTCGAAATATGCTTACGTCATCACGTATACTGTCCAATCAAAATCATTGCTATTTCTCAGTAATCTTGTATTATATATAAAAAATCGATTAGCACACCTTCCTAACTTTCTTTAAGTGATTCATCAATAATATTCAACCGAATGACTTTGAAAATATCAACAAATAACCCTGGAATATCCTACGCGTTTACATCTAATATTTTCCTGAAAATATCACGTAGGAAATATATTATTTTTCGCATTAGAGAAAATATATATGTAAACAAACATAAATATACAAATATAAACAAGCATAAACGTGCACACACACACATACACACACATATACACACACATACACACACATTACGTACGTACATACATACATACATACATACATACATACATACATACATACATACATACATACATACATACATACATACATACATACATACATATAGAGGTTGGACAAAATAATTGAAACACCTTAAAATTTCAAACAAATTTATTTTAATACGGGGTAGGACTGCTTTTGGCAGTAATTACAGCTTGAATTCTACGAGGTATGGACTTGTACAAAGTTTTTGTTTCCAAAGGAATTTTTGTCCATTCTTCAGCTAAAACAGTCTCCAGTTCTTGTGATGGTGATGGTGGAGGATATCGAATCCTTACTTGTTTTTCTAAAATGCCCCATAAATGTTCAATAATATTGAGATCTGGGGACTGTGGTGGCCAGATAAGATGTTCACCTTCATTAGAATGTTCCTCATGCCATTCAGTAACAGCTTTAGCTGTGTGAATTGGGGCATTATCATCCTGAAAGATTGTGTTTCCCTCCGGAAACAGTTCTACAACCATAGGATGAATTTGATCAGACAAAATGCTTAAATAGTCTTGACTATTAATTCTGCCATAAAGGGAAACCATCGGGCCGGCGGATTTCCAAGACATAGCTCCACCACCACCAGATCATCACAGATCCTCCTCCATGTTTAACAGTTGGAAGAAGGCAGTCTGGGTCAAGTGCTTCTTTTGGCTGTCTTCACATGTATACTTGGCTGGTGGTCGAAAATAAGGTAAAGGATGACTCGTCCAAGTAACTAACATTCTTCCAATTCTATAGGTTGTTACTTCACTCTTAACGCTTTGCAACATTTGTTTTTGAAAGTAGTGGTTTTCTGATTGCAGTCCTCCTGTGAAATCCAGCTTTATGCAGCTCTCGGCGAACGGTTTTTGTGGAAACTGGGTTCGTGAGGTGGTCATTAAGCTCTGTACTTTTGTGATCCTTTCTAACAATCCGCGTAAGAGTCCGACGGTCCCTATCTGAAATTTTGGTTTTCTTCCGGAGTTTTGTTTCGACGCGAAGGTTTCTCCCTCTTTCTCAAAGGTTGTCATTACTTTCACGACAGTACTTCTTGATACACCAAACATTTCGGCTGTTTTCGTTACGCTGGTGCCACCCATACGAGCACCAACAATTTGACCCCTTTGAAAGTCCGATAGATTTATCATTTTAATGAATTTTAATTACCTTTTTCTGATGATATCTGAAAAGAAACAGCAATTGTGCATTTATATATGTGTGTATGCCTTTTGCTTTTTCAGCCGCTCAACTGCGGCCAAGCTAGGGCACTGCTTTGAAGGGTTTAGTCGAACAAATCTCCATCAGTACTCGCTTTAGGGCTATAACTTATCCTATCATTGTCTTTTAACGAACCGCTAATTACGGGGACGTTAACAAATCAACACCAGGGGTTAAATGACGGGGGAACCAAGACAAAGACACACACAGGCGCACACATATACGACGGGTTTTCAAACAGTTTCGACTTGCGGCTATAGAAGAAGACACTTGCCCAAGGTGCCACACAGTGGGACTGAACTGAAAACCGAGTGGTTGCAAAGCGAGTTTCTTACCCACTCAGACACGCCTACACCTAATATTTTTACACGTATGTATGCATGAATGCATAGTATATATGATTTGTATATATGCATACAGAAGTATAAGGACATATACATATACACACACACATATATATGTGTCTGTATATATATTTGTATATGTATGTATATATACATATCTATATATATATATATATATATATATATATATATACATATACATATATATATATACATATATTATATATACATACACATATAAATATACATTATATACTACACATATATACATACATATATATATATGCATACATATACATATGTGTATATATACATATATATAAATTACATATATATATATATTACATATATATCTACATATATATATATGTATATATATATACATATATATATTTAATATATATTACATATATACATCTATATATATACATATATATATATTACTTATATATATATATATGTATATATATATATATACATATACATATATACATATATTATACTTATATATATATATTACTTATATATATACATATATACTTACATATATATATGTATACAGACATATATACATACATATACATATATACGTATATATTTATATATATTATATATATATATTTTATATATATATATATATGTATGTATGCAGCATGTATGTATGTATGTATATATGTATGTATGTATGTATGTATGTATGTATGTATGTATGTATGCATGCATGTATCTACGTATGCATATGTGTTACAAATAACTACACCTCCATGCCTGTATTTGCACAGATATATTTATAGCTGAGCTTCTATCCTGAAGTCATATATTTGCCAACTTATAAGGATCGTAGATAACGATTCATGAATATAGGAAATTGCAAGAGAAGGAATATAAGCAACCAAGATGTGTTTATTATGTGCCATAAACTAAGGAAGGTAAGTCTTATCCTCCTCGCGTGAGAATCGAATTGATTCTATTCGTTGTTGTACAATGATATGCCGAGTCTCAGGTAAACGGGCAACACCGATAGTCCGGGATTTCTTGTAGTCCGTACAAATTTGCATTAGTATGCAGATATACTCTTTTACTCTCTTTTACTCTTTTACTTGTTTCAGTCATTTGACTGCGGCCATGCTGGAGCACCGCCTTTTAGTCGAGCAAAGGACTTATTCTTTGTAAGCCCAGTACTTATTCTATCGGTCTCTTTTGCCGAACCGCTAAGTGACGGGGACGTAAACACATCAGCATCGGTTGTCAAGCAATGCTAGGGGGACAAACACAGACACACATACATACATATATATATACACATATACGACAGGCTTCTTTCAGTTTTCGTCTACCAAATCCACTCACAAGGCATCGGTCGGACCGGGGCTATAGCAGAAGACACTTGCCCAAGATGCCACGCAGTGGGACTGAACCCGGAACCATGTGGTTGGTTAGCAAGCTACTTACCACACAGCCACCCCTGCGCCTATCTGTATTTTATTTAATTATGTGAGTAAATTTAGCAGGTTATGTGATAAAAGATATGTGGTAAAAGGTTTTCTTCCCAACCACATGGTTCCGGGTTCCGGGTTCAGTCCCACTGCGTGGCACCTTGGTCAAGTGTCTTATACTACAGCGTCGGGCAGACCGAAGCATTGTGAGCGTGGGTATGGTAGGCAGAA
>NC_043014.1:10752002-10784705 GCF_006345805.1 Octopus sinensis | reverse complement strand
CGCCACCGACACACGATGAATTGAAGAATCCAGACGACAGCTTCACAGTCAAAGGACAACTCTGCCACAAACACCACCACCATCACCACCACCATCACCACGACGACGACGACGACCACCACCACCACCACCACAACTACCACCATAACCACCACCACCACCATGACCACGACCACGACCACCATCACCACTACCACCATAACCACCACCACCACCACCACCATGACCACCACCACCACCACCACCACCACCACTACCACTACCACCATGACCACCACCACCATCACCACTACTACCACCATAACCACCACCACCACCACCACCACCGCCGCTGCCCCTACCACCCCCGCCGCCACCACCACCACCACCACCACCACCACCACTACCACTACCACCACCACCACTACCACTACCACCATAACCACCACCACCACCACCACACCACCGCCGCTGCCCCTACCACCCCCGCCGCCGCCACCACCACCACCAACCACCACCACCACTACCACTACCACCACCACCACTACCACTACCACCATAACCACCACCACCATCACCTCTACCACCATAACCACCACCACTACCACCACCACCACCACCACAACCACCACCACCACCACCACCAGCACCACCACGGTCACCGCCGCTGCTACTACCACCTTTGCCACCACCACCACCACCATCACCACTACCACCATAACCACCACCATCACCACCACTACCACCATAACCACCACCACCACCATCACCACCACCACCATAGCCACCACCACCATCACCACTACCACCATAACCACCACCACCATCACCACTACCACCATAACCACCACCACCACTATCACCATGACCACCACACCACCACCACCACCACCGCCGCCGCGCCGCCGCCGCCGCCACCATCACTGTCACTAATACCTCCGCCGTCGCTATTTCCACCGCCGCCTAAACCAACACCACCATACTATACCGCTGCTCTCTCCTTTTGTCTATTAAATCTATTACCATATTTCACAAGTACCATCGCCATACAATATTGCCTTCAAAATTTGTGTTTGGATAATATTTTTTATGTATTAGTTGTGCAACAACTAAAACATTCGGTTGTGCAAATTCTTTGCACGGGAAACCTTCCCTGTGTGGCGTGTTTCCCGATTTTGTAGAATTTGCTTTCGGCTTTCTTAGCCATTTTTGTTTTGGCGTCTTCAAGCCATGAAGTCGTTGTTCTAAAAGAAGGCTGGTCTCCTTGACAACGCTTTACGACGTTGATTTCCCTACCCTGCCTTCCCCACAGCTTCATGAAGAAGGGAGGAAGGGGGGAGCAACACAGGTGCAGGTGTGAGCATGGACGCCAACTCCGCCACCGACACACGATGAATTGGAAGAAGCCAGACGACAGCTTCACAGTCAAAGGACAACTCTGCCACAAACCCCACCACCATCACCACCACCACCATCACCACCACTTTACCACCACCATCACCACCACCGCCACCACCACCACCACCTTACCACCATCACCACCATGGCCACCATCACCACGACGACCACCACCACCACTACCACTACCACTATGACCACCACCACGTATGAATGACGACGCCACCTTGAACATGATCTAATGAACCGTAAAAAAATTAAATACAGAGTTACTTATTCGTAAATATAAATTAATATGTGACGTAATTGCCCGAGGTTACTGTGGTCTTCCGTAGGTTTTTCTTTCCAGAGACATACCTCCCCATTTCTTGGGAACTTTTTGTACTGTTTCGACATATTTTGCTTATATTCCCAACGATTTGGATCCATTTTGATCGTTGTCCTCCCCCTTTTTTCGCGCCCCTCGAAAAGAAAAGCTCTACATTGTAATTGCCCCCTCAGTCTTTAGCCCTGTGTGGCTAATAAAGAAATTATTTATCTATCTATCTATCTATCTATCTATCTATCTATCTATCTATCTATCTATCTATCTATCTATCTTTGTGTCTGCCTGTCTATCTGTCTGTCTGTCTGTCTATCTATCTTTCTCTTTGTCCGCCTTTTTATCTGTCTATTTATCTATCGATCGATTTATCGATCGATCTATCTAGCTATTTATCTATCTATTTATCTACCTATCCCTTGGTTCCTCTGCCAACAGAGAAGCATTAGCATCGGTGAAGTACACTCTTTGACTATTTTCCAGGTGCACTGCAAGCTGTTGAATGGCGGGGTGTCGTTGGTGAATTGGAAAGCCAAAGATGCTCCAGAAAGCCTCGTTGCTACTTATGTATCTGATAATGCGTCACCTCATCCTGGCAGTATTCTTGTTGAAGTCCAAATATTGCAGCGTCAGAACCCTTGTTTACATATTTGCAAACGTACTTGATGGATTTAACGGAGTTGCAAAACTCAACGTTGATGTGGGCATTGAAAGTCTTTGACAGGAGTGGGCAGTATGGAACAATCCATCCATTATCAATATCGTGCTGTCCGATAGTTGCTGTGAAACCTCCGTCTTCTGGTTTTCTGCGTCTGTATGATGGATACCCATCAGAACCTGTCTGAGTTTCTTGTAGGAACCTCCTTGGAAATCTTTTTGAATATATGCTGTCCTTCAAGCATGGTGTGTTTATGTTGAATCCACGCCCACATGGACCATGTATCATGTTTGCTTTAACTATTTCGTATAGTTCTTTGTCTAAAGCTGGATCAGGAAGCTCTGCAGAGATTATCTTGTCGATGTCATTGGAATTGATCTTCGCTGAGAGTCAAAGCAGGATATGAGTATGTGGAAGGCCCCTTTTTTGCCACTCGATTGTGTACATGTCACATTGTATGGGCCCAAAGACTTGCCCTTTTTGTATGAGTTCCATGAGAGAGATTAACTTCAGATGGAAAACTCGGGCGTTGAGATTCCGGTTCGAATGTAAGGCAGGTTTGAAAGTGTTCCCAACAGTTATTAGTTGTAGTGGTAGAGTGTTTATGCCGAATATGTACGTATGCATGTATATATATATGTATGCCTGTATATATGTACAAAATCCACTGAAAAGGCTTTTGTTGGTCTGAGGCTACAGCAAAAGACACATGCCAAGTTACCACACACTGGGACTGAACCCAGGACCATGTGTTTTGAACGTAGTTTGTTACCACACAGCCACACCTGCCCCTATGTATGTGTGTGTGTGCGTGCGTATGTGTGTATGGGTAGATATATTATGCATGTATATATGTGTATATATATGTGTACATATTACATGTACATCTATATATAGACATCTACACATAAAATACAAAATACAAAGTTATATCTTGATATCGCTAGTGATAACAATACTCAAAATATATAACAGACTCTTGCAATTTCGATCAATTGGATCTTGTCCTCCCTCTTGTATAAAAGTGTACGGCTGCAGCGAAATTCATTTTTGGACTTTCTTCTATCGAAGGCATTTTAACAAAAATGCTTCCGTAAAGACGGTGAAAATATTGTCAATTTTCCCAAACAGGGACACAATTCAATTTTTAAACAATAACCAAAGCCCCTTCTCCGAAAGGGGGAGGGTTACGGTTTACAATTATTTAACAAATGCAACACAACAACGTTTCCCTGACGAGGAACCAACAAACGTGATTACAATAGTCAAGCAGTAATAATAATAACAACAAACCTTTTTGATGTATCCCCATTTATGTGAAACCACTTATTCAAGTTCAAGTCATTGATGTAATTTTATACGAATTGCTAATACACACACACACACACACATAATAAGGGTGAAAAATTAAATATTAATTTGATTAATATGAATTGAAAACCAGTGGTGTAGCATATAAGACCATAGCGGATCTTCTTCTAGCAAAAAGGATGACCACTATTAATGGTTCATCCCTGTTATATAATACTTTCATTTTAATAGTTTCAGTATTAAAATGAAAGTGTCTGCATTACAATAGAGAGGTTTTTCTTTCACTTTTAACATGTAATACTGAAATAGTGGAGAAGATATGATATTGCTGTGGGGTCACCCTAGGGAAAAAGTTAACATTTTTTTTGCCTATGACACTCCCCGGACCTTAAGTAAGGCATGTGTAAAATTTGAATGAAATTGGTGGTGTAGTTCTCAAGTTTTAGGGAAACTCACAGACAGACAGACAGACACACATTCTCAGTTTTATATATATATAGATATATATGTCTCTATGTATCACCACCGTATATATTTGCATCTAATAATATTTCGGTTGCTATATTTTAGAAAGATGGCGAAATAAATACAACGCATACAGTTTTAAAAGCCGCACAGTTTGATAATAATAAGCGATTGTTATACGAAGAAACTGAGAACTAATTTTGTAATTTTAATTATGGATTAGAGATATATTTATAGATAAAATCGCATTTCAAATTTGAATGAGGTTTTGTTTTAAAAACTTAGCTTTACGTAGAACGATTAACACACAAACGCATATTATTTCATAAACAACTTTGAAACGTGAGCTACCATAGGTTTCATTCTTTTGGAGTACAGTAATCAGCGGAGCTGATTACAAAGCAGCGAATGGTATGGCTTTTCGGTATTTTCCAAAACTTCATTCAATCGATTTGTAATGTTTTTTTGCCACTACAATATGGCGGTTCCGTACGGAACGGCGTTATTACTATTTCTTCAACCCCAAGAGAACTTTTTCCCCAGCAGGTTAACGACATAACCTGCGTCCGATATATTACAAGCAGGAACGAATCTTGTTACAAGATCAGCGGCTGAATGTCGCTTATTTTTCTATATATTGCGAGCTAGGGCGAATGACTGCCATCTCTAGCGTACAGGTGTCCAGTACCGAGGAAAAGTAAATACCCTGGAACCAAGCTGGTCTACCTCTCCTGTCAAATTGCTAGATGGTAGGGGTTCGCTCCCCTGGTTGCGATATATCGGTCACAGATTGTCGTTAACCAGCTGGAGAAAAACTTCTCCTGGGGTTATAAAATAGTAGTAACGTCGTTCCGTACGGAACAGCCATGTTGAAATGGCAACAGACATTACTTTTCAGCAGAGTTACTGCTTGCATCTCTTATGGGAGATTTTAGAACGAGCTACTTTGCTTGGTATTATTAGAGTTATCTTTAAGGCAGCGAGCTGGCAGAATCCTTAGCACCGGGCAAAATGTTTACCGTAATTTCGTCCGTCTTTACGTTCTGAGTTCAAATTCCGCCGAGGTTAACTTTGCCTTTCATCCTTTCGGGGTCGATAAATTAAGTACCAGTTACGCACTGGGGTCGATATAATCGATTTAATCCCTTTGTCTGGCCTTGTTTGTCCTCTCTGTGTTTAGCCCCTTGTAGGTAGTAAAGAAATAGGTATTTCGTCTGCTGCTGCGTTCTGAGTTCAAATTCTGCCAAGGTCGACTTTGCTTTTCATCCTTTGAGGGGCGATAAATTAAGTACCAGTAGCGTAATGGGATCGATCTAATCGACTGGTCTCCTCCCCCAAAATTTCGGGCCTTGTGCCTACAGTAGAAACGAATCGTTAACACGTCGGGTGAAATGCTAACCGGCATTTCGTCCATCTTTACGTTCTGGGTTCAAATTCCGCCGTGGTGGACTTTGCCTTTCATCCTTTCGGGGTCGATAAATTAAGTACCAGTAGTATACTGGGGTTGATCTAATCGACTGCCCACCTCCCCCAACTTCCAGGCCTTGTGCCTATAATAGAAAAAATTATCAGAGTTATCTCTCTTTCTTCTTTTTCCTTCCACCCCACCCCCCGATTGCGAAGAAGTTTTCGTATACTAATTGTATATATTATTCTAACCGAAATGTCGTCATCTTACCATACTACGCATGTAAGATTCCCTACCAAATCTAACCTCATACCCAGTACACTAACACTTTGTTCTAGGAGAACTTCGAAACAGGCAATCATCTCAAGTTGAATTATTACAAACTAATACTCTGTTGTAAATCTCATCTCAAGAGCTTTATCAGAGAGAAGCTACAACATTGCATCTGTATACGACAACCCTTGATCCTTCTCTTTCTTATAAGATCAGTTGTAGCCACCTACGATATCTAACCAGAAAAACATACGATGTATTTCTTATTTACTACAGAAATCCAGCTACCTTTTCCCAATCGTAATACGTTTGTATTTTATTTTAAACTTTTCTCTAATGGGTGTTGGTGCTTTTAAGAGATTGTTTTTGCCATTTGTATATAATAAGTAGTTTTTCTCTCTTGTTTTTGTCGTGCTTTTTTTTCCTTTTTTTTTCTCTCTCTCTCTCTCTCTCCTTTATGTTATCAGTATTTCCTCAAAGTCGTTATATATCTGGCTTCAAGGGCCCCAGTGTCTTGTAAACAAGGAGAAAAGGAATCTGCGTGGATGTCTTTCTTTGATCTTTCAGAAATACGTTAGCAGAAACAAAAAAAATGGTTACAATGATGGTGATGATGACGATGAAGAAAGCGGAAACGAAGAAGAAGAAGGAGGAGGAGGAGGAGGAGGAGAAGAAGAAGAAGAAGAAGAAAAGGAAGAAGAAGAAGAAGAAGAAGAAGAAGAAGAAAAGGAAGAAGAAAAAAAAAAAAAAGGAAGAAGAAGAAAAGGAAAAGAAGAAAAGAAGAGAGAAGAAGAAGAAAGAAGAAGAAGGAAAAGGAAGAAGAAGAAAAAAGAAGAAGAAGAAGAAGAAGAAGAAGAGGAAAAGAGAAAAAAGGAGGAAGAAAAGGAAGAAGAAAAGGAAGAAGAAGAAGAAAAAAGAAGAAAGAAGAAGAGAGAAAAGGAAGAAAGAAAGGGGGAAGAAAAGGAAGAAGAAGAAAAGGAAGAAGAAGAAAAGGAAGAAGAAGAAGAAGAAGAAGAAGAAGAAAAGGAAGAAGAAAAGGAAGAAGAAAAGGAAGAAGAAGAAAAGGAGAAAAGAAAGGAAGAAGATGAAGAAGAAGAAAAAGAAGAAGAAGAAAAGGAAGAAGAAGAAAAAGAAGAAGAAGAAGAAGAAGAAGAAGAGGAAAAGGAAGAAAAAAGGAGGAAGAAAAGGAAGAAGAAAAGGAAGAAGAAGAAAAAGAAGAAGAAGAAGAAGAAGAAGAGAAAAGGAAGAAAAAAGGGGGAAGAAAAGGAAGAAGAAGAAAAGGAAGAAGAAGAAAAGGAAGAAGAAAACCCAAACAAACAAACAAATCAGAAGCAAAGAAGAGGGAAAAGAAGAAGCAGGTAAAGAACACACCACCACCACCACCGCCACCACCACCACCACTACCACGACCACCACCACCACCACCACCACCACCACACCACACACCACCACCACCACCACCACCACCCACCACAAACCACCACCACACCATCACCACCACCACCACCATCACCACCACCACCACCACCACCACCACCACCACCACCACCACCACCACCACCAACAACAACAACAACAACAACAGCAGCAGCAGCAGCCAGCATCATACTGTTGATAATCAGACTCACCAAGCACCTGTTTATATATTTCATTACAAAGTATTTTTGAAGATTGCACTAACCGTTATCTTCCTAGCTGTTTACTTTCTTCAGCAGTAATTTATTCATTCTTGCCATTTACCTTTATATTAAAAAAAAAAAAAAAAAAAAAAAGTCAGCCTGTTGACATATTTAACTTCTTTCCCAAATATCAATTTCTACTCCGAAAATACGTTAGATAAGCAAAAACATAACCTAAATTTTACTACAGGTTAAACAAATAATTCCTTTTTCGTCATTTAGTCATTGGACTGTTTTAGTCATTGGACTGCGGCCATGCTGGGGCATAACCTCAAAGGGTTTAGTTGAATGATTCGACCACTATAATTGTTTCTTTTTTTCCTTTTTATGCCTGGTACTATAGGGGTCGATAAATTAAGTACCAGTTACACACTGGGGTCGATGTAATCGACTTAATCCCTTTGTCTGTCCTTGTTTGTCTTCTCTATGTTTAGCCCCCCGTGGGCAGCAAAGAAATAAATATTGTTAAAGGCGGTGAGCTGGCAGAAACGTTAGCACGCCGGGCGAAATGCTTAGCGGTATTTCGTCTGCCGCTACGTTCTGAGTTCAAATTCCGCCGAGGTCGACTTTGCCTTTCATCCTTTCGGGGTCGATTAAATAAGTACCAGTTACGCACTAGGGTCGATATAATCGACTTAATCCGCTTGTCTGTCCTTGTTTGTCCTCTCTGTGTTTAGCCCCTTATGGGTAGTGAAGAAATAGGTATTGCGTCTGACGCTACGTTCTGAGTTCAAATTCCGCCGAGGTCAGTGCGGATGTGACAAACAGAAACACAAAGATACACACACATATATGATAGGCTTCCACACAGTTTCCGTATACTAAATTCTCTTACAAGTCATTGGCCGGCTCAGGACTACAGAGTCAAATTTGTCATAAAATTAGAGCTGTTGTCATTCACGATTCTCACTTGCTGTTTAATGTATTAGAATAATTTTTGAGAATTCGGTATTCTTGGAATTTTGATACCTTTTTTTTAAGTGGATAAATATTCCATGCTTCATTGAAGAGTTGGAACGTCAATGAACACTTTCTCTTCAAAACCCATCATACACGATGCCGTTTTGTTTGTTCCTTCTCGAGCCACGCCTGGCTCATAAGGGCCTGTTTCCCGGTTTCTTGGCGTATACGTTCCCCACCTGGACGGGACGCCGGTCCGTCGCAGGTGAGCTGCAAGATGCAGGAGGAAAGTGTGAGAGAAAGTTGAGGCCAAAGAGTCAGCAGAAGTTCGCCATTACATTCTGGTGCTTAGGTGTTTTGCTCATAAACACACACATCGCCCGGTCTGAGATTCGAACCCGCGATCCCTCGACCGCGAGTCCGCTGCTCTAACCACACGGAAATGTGCCTCTACACTACGATGTCGTTGAATTGAAATGTAAGGCAACCCCTGTCAGTTTGAAACAACTACCGTTGCTTGTCACTGTCAGTTTCTTATTTCTTTACTACCCACAAGGGGCTAAACACAGAGGGGACAAAGAAGGACAGACAACGGGATTAAGTCGATTACATGGACCCCAGTGCGTGACTGGTACTTAATTTATCGACCCCGAAAGGATGAAAGGCAAAGTCGTCCTCGGCGGAATTTGAACTCAGAACGTAGCGGCAGAGGGAATACCTATTTCTTTACTACCCAGAAGGGGCTAAACACAGAGAGGACAAACAAGGACAGACAAACGGATTAAGTCGATGACATCGACCCCAGTACGTGACTGGTACTTATCGACCTCGAAAGGATGAAAGGCAAAGTCGACCTCGGACCCACATCTTTCATTTCTTACTTTCATTTCTTAGCTATTTCGTATCTCTACCATATAACTTATTCACTCCTCTTTCACTTCCCTTGGTCGTTCCTCGAACAATGCTCGCTGTCGTGGACTTATAACCGGAAGCACCAACTTTTTCTCACAGCAACTAACCTTAATCTTATGCGATGGATCCCGACGGCAAAGTGTTCATTGAAGCCCCAAAACTTCAATGAAGCATGAAACGTTTATCCACTTAAAATTTCTATCAGATTCCAAAAAGCACTGAATTCTGAGAAATCCTTCCACTACTTTGAACAGGAACCGAGAGCAAGAACTCTAATTTTATGGCACCTTTCTTATAAAGCCCAGGCCTACCAATACCCTGTGAGGGGATCTGGTAGAGGAAAACTAGGCCATTTTAGAGTTGAAAGCGTTGATTAAAAGAGTTAAAAGTTACCGATTTTTTTTTACATATGACTCACCAACGATACATATATGAACGACCTATGGCAATGTACAAAACCGCTGATCTATTGGCTGGTTGTCAGTTACCTTATCAGCATGTTGATCGGCAATCCGAAAATTTAGATAATCTCAGTTTTACCAACTTGTACTAGTTATATCGACCGCCAAGGCGGTTTCAAATTGTTTTCTGAAACAATGTTCAGATGTCTGTAGTGTGAAAAATACGATGTTTAGATAAAACATATTTATGTGAAATGACCCTATCTGATGTTAGAATCTTTGTAGATACAACTTTACGATCTAGTTCTCTCTTTTAAGCTTGTAACAACAGATTAATCTTTAAGCATGTGATTCATGTAATATGGAGCCATCATTTCTCTCGAACTGATTGTTATCTTTCATAATTTATTCTTTTCTTTTCTTTTTTTTCTTTTACTTGTTTCAGTCGTTTGACACTGCGGCCATGCTGGAGCACCGCCTTTTAGTCGAACAAATAGACACCCCAGGACTTATTCTTTTGTAAGCCTAGTGCATATTCTATTCTTTCGTAACGACAAGGTTACAGGGATAAAATAAGTACCAGTTGATTACTGGGGTCGATGTAATCAACTTATCCCCTCCTCCGAAATCGCTAACCTTGTACCAAAATTTGAAACCAATATCACAATAATATTCGTTTAATGAAGGAGTATAGAATCGGGATTAGTGTAGTAGGCTTATGATCACTAGATTGTGGGTCCAATTCTAGAATCGGAATGGTTATTATGCGCTTCAGCTAAGCCCTTCATTTCTCTTTACTTTAGATTTTCTCAGCTGAAATGAAAATCAGTGGAGTACCTGCGCAGCTTTCTCTTCCTCTAGCTGTCCCATTCTATCCTCTAGCTGTCCTATTCTATCCTCTAGCTGGCCCATTCTATCCTCTAGCTATCCCATTCTATCCTCTAGCTGTCCCTTTCTATCCTGTAGCTGTCCCATTCTATCCCATTCTCTTCCTCTAGCTGTCCCATTCTATCCCTAGCTGTCCCATTCTATCCTCTAGTTGTCCCATTCTATCCTCTAGCTATCCCATTCTATCTTCTGGCTGTACCATTCTATCCTCTAGCTGTCCCTTTCTATCCTCTAGCTGTCCCTTTCTATCCTGTAGCTGTCCCATTCTATCTTGTAGCTGTCCCATTCTATCCTCTAGCTGTCCCATTTTATCCTCTAGCTGTCCCATTCTATCCCATTCTCTTCCTCTAGCTGTCCCATTCTATCCTCTAGCTATCCCATTCTATCCTATTCTCTTCCTCTAGATGTCCCATTCTCATGGCTATGACTGAAAGTATACACCATGATATAAAGTCAAACACACCAGTGATTGACGGTTATTGTTTGCTATGTTTCTTATGACATCATGCTAGGTATTACCCTGAACATAGCCAGGCAAGGCTGTATGGTTAAGAAGCTCGCTCTGGAACCACGTGGATTCGGGTTCAGTCCCACTGCGCGGAAATATGGGCAAGCTTCTTTCACTTTACGTCTACCATATTCGACGGGCTTCCACACACTTTCCGTCTACCATATTCACAAGGCATCATTTGACTCGGGGCTAACTATAGCCCCGAGTCAAATGATGCCTTGTGAATATGGTAGACAGAAAGTGTGTGGAAGCCCGTCGTATACACTTACGCGCGCGCGCGCGCTCACACACACACACACACACACACACACACACACACGCACACATATATATATACACAGGGTACGGTGAATAAATTGTCGTCTAAATTACGCAAAAATGGAAGTAGTACTGACATCTACGGATATATTAACGGATATATTTACCAAAATTATATAAAAATATCTTGAAATATTAGAGAGTAAATTTATTCAAAAAAATCGCCAATGGTTTCAACCACGGCCTCGAGACGACTTCGGAATCTCTTGCAACTTTTCAAGACGGCCTCCCTGTTTAAGTTGGTGAATGCTGCCGTAATCCTTGCCTTCAGTTCATGTTTGGTGTTACAAGGAGTTTTGTCGTTCTCTCGCTCAACTGCAACCTACACATAATAATAAAGGGGGTTGCAGTGTGGGAAGTTAAATGGTCAGATGTCATGGATGATGTGGTCGCAGAAACTGTATGACAGCCATGACTGGGTTCCTCTGCTTGTGTGGTATGGTGCAGAGAGATAGGGTTGCCAGGTATAGGGTCTTCCAGCAGCCAGGAGTGATGTGATGTCAAGGGTGATGTGGTCGCAGAAATTGTATGACAACCATGACTGGGTTGTGTGACATGGTGCAGAGAGATAGGGTTGCCAGGTATAGGGTCTTCCAGCAGCCAGGAGTGATGTGATGTCAAGGGTGATGTGGTCGCAGAAATTGTATGACAACCATGACTGGGTTGGTGGACATGGTGCAGAGAGATAGGGTTGCCAGGTATAGGGTCTTCCAGCAGCCAGGAGTGATGTGATGTCAAGGGTGATGTGGTCGCAGAAATTGTATGACAACCATGACTGGGTTGTGTGACATGGTGCAGAGAGATAGGGTTGCCAGGCATAGGGTCTTCCAGCAGGCACCCTCTTGACTCAGGGCAGCACTACTTCCTCCAGGCACTTGAGATAGGCCTCCGCATTGAGTCTGAGGCCGTGTGGGAAGATGAATGTAGGTATAACGTCACCGTCACTAGTGATGTTAACTGGGTCTTTGATTTTTATCACTCTCTGTACATGTTCTCAGATTGCACTGTCCTCAGATTGACACCCAAACACTCTGAAATGTTCGTATTGGCACTTTCGGCATGAATGCCAAGCACTTCTAAATTACTGGCAGAGTGAATTGAGTCATGGTGCTGTTTTTCTTACAGACGGTGCCCAACAGATCCTACAGTACTGTGTAGTCGACAAAATCAAAAACAAACAATACGCTTGCACGAAGCTAAAGAATATAATATGGCAACAATTTACCCATTGCACCCTCTATATATATTCATGTGTGATTGTGCCTGTGTCTATCACCAGGCCTTCTCTTGACAACCGTTGTCGGTTTGTTTACATCCCTTTAGCGTGGCAGATCGGCCGATAGGAAAAAGTATCAGAATGAAAGAAAATGAAAGGAAAAGGAAACGTAAATACTATGGTCGATTTTGTTCGACAAATAAATAACCCTGAAGCTAGTGCGCCAGCATGGCCGCATTTCAATGAATGGAACGAGTAAGAAAGAAAAAAAAAGATTAAGGACATCAAGACACGGTTTGATGTAATGTATGGAAGCAAACACATGCAAGCTAATATTTCTGGTTATTAAGGCGGCGATCTGGCAGAAACGTTAGCACGCCGGACGAAGTGCTTTGCCGCTACGTTCTGAGTTCAAATTCTGCCCACGTGGACTTTGCCTTTCATCCTTTCGGGGTCGATTAAATAAGTATTAGTTACGCATTGGGGTCGATATAATCGACTTAATCCGTTTATCTGTCCTTGTTTGTTCTCTCTGTGTTTAGACCCTTGTGGGTAGTAAAGAAATAGGTATTTCGTCTGTCTTTACGTTCTGAGTTCAAATTCCGCCGAAGTCAACTTTGCCTTTTATCCTTTTGGGTCGATTAATTAAGTACCAGTTGCGTACTGGGGTCGATGTAATCAACTGGCTCCCATCCCCCAAATTTCGGGCCTTGTACATAGAGTAAAAAGAATATTCATTTACATTATTTACACTTGACGGATATTTGTCCTCATCTTGTTTGTTGTTAACACAACGTTTCGGATGATATACCTTCCAGCCTTCATCAGGTGTCTTAAGGAAATTTCAAACCTGGGTTCTCATTCCTAAGGTATTTTTCGATGCTATTATTATTATTATTATTATTATTATTATTATTATTATTATTATTATTATTATTACTATTATTATTATTATTATTATTATTATTATTATTATTATTATTATTATTATTATTATTATTCAGGTCACTGCTTGGAATCGAACTCGGAATCTTGGGGTTAGTAGCCCACTTCGCCATATGCCCATGGGCATATGACGTAATAGTTAGAGGGCGCAGGCTACTAACCCCAAGATTCCGAGTTCGATTCCAAGCAGTAACCTGAACAACAACAACAACAACAACAACAATAATAATAATAACAACATCGAAAAATACCTTAGGAATGAGAACCCAGGTTCGAAATTTCCCCAAGACACCCGAAGAAGGCTGGAGGGTATATCAGCCGAAACGTTGTGTTAACAACAAACAAGATGAGGAAAATATCCGTGGAATGTAAATAATGTAAATAATGTATATAATTCCTCATCTCTTAAATATATAACTGTAGAATATTTCTTGTCATTAGACAAGGCTTGGTTAGCTTTGTCTTGTATTTACAGTCTATTATATTTACTAATTTTTTATGCTATTAATAACTTTATAATTGACTAGCAGTATCGCCCGGCGTTGCTCGGGTTTGTAAAGGAAATAACTATAAAGCATTTTTAGAGAGTTATAGCCAAAAAATAGCAAAAAATGCATTAAAAATGGAAAAAAATTATGGTAAATATTTTTTAAAATCGTTGACTCATCGTAGACATATTTAGAGAGTTACGTCCCTTTATTAAAAAAAATATGCATTAAAATGGAAAAAATGATGGTAAATTATTTTTAAAATCGTAGACTCATCGTAGACGCGCGCTAATACCCAGAAGGGCTCGATATGAATCACGACTATAAGATACCCGGTTTTGGTTAAACTGCATCGCAAAATGTGGGAGTAGTTAGGAATCTAAATCGGAGTAGACAGACACACAACCTTTCTTTTATATATAAAGACTAGCAGTATCGCCCGGCGTTGCTCGGGTTTGTAAGGGAAATAACTATATAAGCATTTTTAGAGAGTTACTTCCCTTATAAATTCGGGCTTTCTTAGCCATTTTTATTTTGGTGTCTTCAAGCCATGAAGTCGTTGTTCTAAAAGAACGCTGGTTTCCTTCACAACGCATTACGACGTTGAGTTCTTTACACTCCCTTCCCCACAGCTTCACGAGGGCGGGAAGGGGGAAAGCAAACAGGTGCAGCTGTGAGCGTGGACGCCAACTCCGCCGCATCGACATACGATGCATTTTATGCATTAAAAATGGAATAAAAAATGATGTTAAATTATTTTTAAAATCGTAGACTCATCGTTGACGCGCGCTAATAGTCAGACGGGCTCGATATGAATCACGACTATAAGATACCCGAATTTGGTTAAACTGCACCGCAAAATGTGGGAGGAGTTAGGAATCTAAATCGAAGGGGACAGACACTCACACAACTAGAGTTTTATATATATAGATATAATAACACCCGGATTATAGATTTATATCATTACCAGTAAAATTTATAACTTTGAAGGTGGCCGTCATTAAATTTGTCTGACGAAAATGCAACATTGCTTAAGAATTAATGCATTGGCGAGAAAATACAGGCGAATACAGGATGCAAAATTGAAAACAAAATATTTGATAAACTTTCAGATGCATTCTTTTGTTTTTTAAGTGTCATTTCTGTTTTACAACTGACATTTGCTATTGAAAAGCAAAAAGCAAAACATAGACAGTTCAACTCTGTGGCTTCTCAATAGTAGACGCTGACGTATATTAGACGTCATACAGCGTTGATAAGTCTCTGGAAGAATAAGAAAATGGAGAAAAACAATATCGTTTCATTCCGACTTGAGTCAAGTCTATAATATACACGTTGATACACGCGCACGCACGCATACGCACACGCATATATACATACACGCACGCTCGTTCGCAGAAATATAAACCCAAGCACAAATGTGGATGTTTACACACAGATATATACAGACTGCTTCATTTCATTAAATTTGTCATGAAGACTACATAGATTGGGTAGCTTTGCGGGCTGGACAAGGCATTAATGAAATTAATGATAATGATACAAGTATGATAAGGATGAGAGAAGACAGAAAGCGCCCGCCGACCCTCTGCTTCTCTATAACATTGTTCTTTAACAAATCATTACATGAGGCAATGAACCTCTTATAATTCGCCAACAATATTAATCATTACAAAAATTAACATATTTCGGCTCTAAGCCTATTCATCTTCGCCCCCGACGAGGCTGTAAGCTGCCCCTAAGTACTGCTTCGGATCCCGGTCGGGGTCCCAGAAATCGACTCTAAACAAGTCTTTCGTAAAGGAGCCCAACACCATGGACATGTTGACCTCCGATATGACCTTCCCAGTTTCGCCCCCGACGTGGCTGTAAGCTGCCCCTAAGTACTGCTTCGGATCCCGGTCGGGGTCCCCCAAATCGACTCTAAACAAGCCCTTCGTAAAGGAGCCCAACACCATGGACATGTTGACCTCCGATATGACCATCCCAGTTTCTCCCCTAACCAGGCTGAAAGCTGCCCCTAGGTACTGCTTCGGATCCCGGTCGGGGTCCCCCAAATCGACTCTAAACAAGCCCTTCGTAAAGGAGCCCAACACCATGGACATGTTGACCTCCAATATGACCTTTGCAGTCACCTGCCAAGGCCAACTCCTGCCTTCTGTCCAGGCTAAGGGCTCCTCCGTCAAGCCTCGCTTCCATAGGAAGCGTTCTATCGCCCCTCCCTTCAGAAAGAGTATGACAAACTCATCTTTAACTCCTTCTGGGAGGGGGTCACTGCTCCCTCTGTCGGTGGCACACTTCCCACCAACAGAGTTTCGGGGCATGCTGGCAGTTGATCGTCAACTGCCAACGATGTCCCATTCTTTTTTCTCTTTTTCTTTCTTTTCCCTCTTCTCGCAGTTTCTATCTCTCAAATTTTACTGCTTTGCAGTCGCAGGAATCCTCTAGAAAAGTTCGAAGAAAATAGACTTGTTCAAAGCACCAGGATTGATATTCTACGTTCTTTTGCATACTCAAACAGACCCATTGCCGGGGACGGATTTAATTAATTTGAGGTTTTATGACGGCTTTAATTGCGTTTCGATGACTTGAACCTTCCATTAATCTTCATGTTTACCTCATTATGTCTTTGCTATATTCGTCAGAGGTATGGACGCCATATTGACGATACTTTAAAATCCCAGAAAGATTCCACCAGGTGTGCCTAAAACAGACACACACCACACACACACACACACACACACCTTTCCATCCTAGTGTGTGTATGTATGTATTTATGCATGTATATATATATGTATGTATATATGTATGTATGTATGTATGTATGTATGTATGTATGTACGTGTGTATGAATGCATGTATGCATGTATGTATGTATATATATATATATATATATATAATATATATACGTCTATATGTGTGAATGATATATAAGTCATATGACGTGTAATGTTTAACTCATTTTTGTTTAATATACATACACACATATGGTATGTATTTATGTTTGTATGTACAGATACACACACATACATACAAACATACATACATATATACTTACATACACACATTCATACATACATGCATACATACAAACATACATGCATACATACATACATACATACACACATACATACATACATACATACATACATACATACACACATACACACACACACGCATACATACATACATACATACATACATACATACATACATACATACATACATACATACATACGTTGAAAATTATTTACATCTGACACAGAAGTGCTGAAAAGGGGAACGTTTTTTTTTTACAGTATAGACGTATTATCAAATATCAGATGAGGCTGAGTTAGTCATGTTTATCAGTGTTGATGACTTCAGATATCCAAAAACGAAATTTTTTTTTCTATGATGAATTAGTTTCCTTGATAAGCGTTCCCAGTACGAATCAAAAAAAAAAGACCAAAAAAACTTCCATGACGTCATAAATGAAAACCTTGAGTCTTTGAACATTATTAAAATGAAATCATCTGGATATAAATATAAACAGATGAGGATCTGTAACCAGGAAACATTGTTCGTTATTCGTGAAAAGATAAAATGTGCAAAACAAATTTCATAGGTGCAGGCGCATGGCTGTGTGGTAAGAAGTTTGCTTCTCAGTCATATATATATGGTCACGGGTTCAGTCCCACTGTGTGGCACCTTGGGCAAGTGTCTTCTATTAGAGCCTCGGGCCGCCGACCAAAGCCTTGTGAGTGGGCATCGGTGTTTAAGTTTGAACCATTTGAGCTCTACTGTACTCTAAACACATACACACACACGCACACACACACACACACACACACACACACACCCCATACACCACACACACTACACACACACACACATATATATATATATGCATACTTTTATATAAATATATTAGTTATATTATTATTATTTAATTGAACACCACGCATCCATTTCCAAGTGTATATAATATAATATATATAATGATAAATCTCAGTAGCATCCACCCTTAGGGGTTAGCCATATTCAAATGGCAAATATGCGTCACTATATATATATATATATATATATATATATATATATATATGTATATGTATGTATGTATGTATGTATTTATGTATGTATGTAGTATGTATATATATAACCGGAACCATGTGGTTGGTAACAAGCTACTTACCACCATTGGGTAATAATAATTTTGATATATATTTAAAATAATATAAATTAATTAATTTATGTATTGGCTTAAGTTTTTCATTGTTTGATTTGCCTAATAGTGGTTTTATCTCTAATTTAATATAATATAATATTTTACTATAAATTGGATTCAATCCTAAAATTGAGTTTCCCTGTAAGTTTGGATTATTCCCTAATATTTTATTATATATATATATGATATATATAGATATATTATATGATTTGTATCTATATACTATATGTGTACTGTCTCTGTGTTTGCGTTTGTTATCTCTTCCTCAGATATGGTTAAATGACAAAAATACCAGCAGGTATTTATGTTGGTGTGTTTACGTCCCCGTAACTTAGCAGTTCGGTAAAAGAAGCCGATAGAATAAGTACTGGGCTTAAAAGAAAGAAAATGTCCCGGAGTTGACTTTTTTCGACTAAAACCCTTCAAGGAGGTGCCCCAGTATGGCCGAAGTCAAAAATGACTAAATCAAGAAAACAAAAAAAGTTTAAACATAAAAGATGAAAGGGCCAAACGCTCCAAGATGTTAAGACCCAGTACGGAATAGGGTCTAGACGTGTTTGTTCTTGCACTGGCTGTGGCCGTATTAAGCTTTGTAAAGACGTTATTTTGAAGCATGTCAGTAGAGAAGCAAAAGGTTTATCTTCAAGTTGTTCCACCAACAGCACCACCCAATCACTGCTGTGCTCCATGCCAGTGCTTCTCAAACTATCTGATGTGTCGTACCAGCAGTTTTTTCCCCCAATGTACCAGGGACCGGTAATAGTTCTTAGAAATATTAATTTATACCGGAAACAATATATATAATATACTAGCAGTATCGCCCGGCGTTGCTCGGGTTTGTAAGGAAATAACTATATAGCATTTTTAGAGAGTTACTTCCTTTATAGATGCCATTCGGGCTTCTTAGCCATTTCTGTTTTGGTGTCTTCAAGCCATGAAGTCGTTGTTCTAAAAGAACGCTGGTCTCCTTGACACGCATTACGACGTTGATTTCCTTAACTCCCTTCCCCACAGCTTCACGAGGGAAGAAGAAGGGGGAGAAGCAAACACAGGTGCGGGTGTTTGAGCGTGGGACGCCAACTCCGCCGCCATCGACACAACGAAAAATTATGCATTAAAATGGAATAAAAATGATGTAAAATTATTTTTAAAATCGTAGACTCATCGTAGACGCGCACTAATACTCAGACGGGGCTCGATATTAATCACGACTATAAGATACCCGATTTGGTAAACTGCACCGCAAAATGTGGGAGGAGTTAGGAATCTAAATCGTAGGAGACAGACACTCACACAACTACAGTTTTTAATATATATAATTAATGAATATAATGGATATATAGGCGCAGAAGCGGCTGTGTGGTAAGTAGCTTGATTACCGACCACATGGTTCCGGGTTCAGTCCCACTGCGCCGGCACCTTGGCAAGTGTCGTCTACTATAAATTGGGACCGACCAAATCCTTGTGAGTGGATTTGGTAGACGGAAACTGAAAAGAAGCCCGTTGTATATATGTATATATATATAAATATATATATATATATATATATATATATGTGCGTGTGTGTGTTTGTGTGTGTGTGTGTTTGTCTGTGTGCGTGTTTGTGTGTCTGTGTTTGTCCCCCCCCCATCGCTTAACAACACAACCGTTGTTGGTGTGTTTACGTCCTCATAGCTTAGTGGTTCTGCAAAAGAGACAGATAGGATAAGTACTAGACTTACAAAAGAATAATTCCTGGGGGGTCGATTAGTTCGGCTAAAGGCGGTGCTCCAGTATGGCCGCAGTCTAACGACTGAAACAAATAAAAGAATAACAGAATAAGAGAATAATAAAAGTTGAGAATTCTTTTATCTTTTATTCATTTCGTAAACAAATTATACAATATTACATAAGCATTTTATAAGCATTTTATATTGTTACTTTCTCTTCTGGAAACTCGCCGCGTCCCAGCAGCTGACGGTACCGGTCAGCGGACCACCACTTTCAGTAGCACTGCTCTTTGGTAAAAACAGAATATTTAGAAATGGTCGTTAGTAATTCTGGGCTCGTATGCAGTCCCTTACGGATCTGAGATATGTTGAGAAGTTCAGTGCCAACTCCTAGAACATTGCTCTCTTTAATTTTGCTAATACATTTAAATGAATTCCGTCTTGTCATCTGTTTGTCCATCCATCCATCCATCGATCCATCCATCGGTCCATCGATCCATCGATCCATCGATCCATCGATCCATCCATCCATCGATCCATCCATCCATCTTCTCCGCCTACTATTCCTGGGAGGGTCGAAGGGATTAGAGTCGCCAGGCACTTTTCTATTAGAAGCAACCGTCATTATATTTTTCGGCTGGATTTCCATGCGTGACCAACCGAATCGATGAGTATTATTCAACCAACTCAATCACGATCGAGTCCTCGCCCTCATGCCTGATCGGGTTCTCTGGACGAATCTGTCTTGCGATTCCTTCCTGAAACAGTCAGATACATTCTGTCTGTACGCAGTCAAGCGCAATCAGTTTATTAGAGCAACTGCCGTAGTGGTGGTACGCAGAACCCGTCAGATAATACGCTTTGGAAAGGCATGAATTGCACAACACTTCTGGTCTTATCTTTTTCCCAAGCTTAATTTCTACGAGAGCTATCGACTATGGAGAGATGTCTTTTAAACATGAAACCCTAGTGTTTAAATATCTGACTCGCTTTGCTGCTAGATTGTGTGGGATACTTATAGCTCGTTATACCGATTTTATGTAACAGCGGTATGTAGTTAAACATTCACACACACACAGTGGAATCCACACACACACACACACACACAGTGGCATCCACACACACACAACACACAGTGGCATCCACACACACACAGTGGCATCCACACACATACACACACACACACAGTGGCACCCACCCACCCACAGTGGTATCCACACACACACACAATGGCACCCCTCACACACAGTGGCATCAACACACACAGTAGCATCTACACACACAATGGCAGACACACACACACTGGCATTCACACACACACAGTGGCATTCACACACACACTGTGGCATTCACACACACATAGTGGCATTCACACACACACTCACACACTGTGGCATTCACACACACACACACACTGTGGTATTCACACACACATAGTGGCATTCACACACACACACAGTGACACCCACACACAGTGACACCCACACACAGTGACACCCACACACACACACACACAGTGGAATCCACACACACACAGTGGCATCTACACACACACAGTGGCATCCACACACACAGACAGTGGCATCCACACACACACAGTGGCATCCACACACACACACAGTGGCATCCATACACACACAGTGGAATCCACACACACAGTGGCATCCACACACACGCAGTGGAATCCACACACACACACAGTGGCATCCACACACACACAGTGGCACCCACACACACACAGTGGCATCCACACATACACACAGTGGCATCCACACACACACACACAGTGGCATCCACACACACATACTGGCATCCACACACACACATAGTGGCATCCACATACACACACAGTGGCATCCACAGACACACAGTGGCTTCCACACACACACACAGTGGCATCCACACATACACAGTGGCATACACACACACACAGTGGCATCCACTCACACACACACATGCACACACACACACACACACAATATACACTTGTATCCACATATGTTGGCACGTGTATGAATGTTAGCTTTCTGTTTCACATTCTTTGCGCCTTCGTATACGTACCTACCACACATGCCATACATACACACATACATACATACATACATACATACAGACATACATACATAGTATACATAGATAGTATACATATATACATACAAACATACACACATACATATTATACATACATACATACATACATACGTACATACATACATACACATACATAGTATACATACATACATACATACATACGTACATACATACATACACATACATAGTATACATAGATAGTATACATACATACATACATACATAGTATACATAGATAGTATACGTACATACATACATACACACACATACATAGTATACATAGATATTATACATACATACATACATACACACATTGTATACATAGATAGTATACACACACACACACACACACACACACACACACACCGGTATGTATACATTTCGTAACATGCATTCTTATCTGAGTTCCATCTATCGAGTTTCCCGCTTGCCTCTGTTCAGCTAAATGCCAACCTTCCCCGTCAGGTCTTCCTTTTACTATTTGCCCACCTGTATTCTATCTTTCATTCTACCTGTCTATCTGAAACTTAGCCTTACAGCTGTGTATGTATATATTTGTACACGCACACACACACGCTCATTCTAACGCACACGCGTGCGCATATATACCCACTGCACACTCATACACACACATATGCATGCTCAAACTGAGATTCTCTCCCTCTTTCACTCCCCCTTTCTCTCCCCCTTTCTCTCTCTCTCTATCTGTCTATCTATCTCTAATACACACACACACAAACACATATGTAGCCATGTACACGCACACACTTATATGCCCCAGCATGGGCATAGCCCTTTAGATGAAACGTATAAAAGATTAAAAGAATAATTACATATATCCATATATATATATATATATATTATATATATATATATGTATGTATATACATACATACATATATGCATATATAAATTTATAAACATATATATGTATATATATATGTCCAGTGGTTAGGGCAGCGGACTCGCAGTTGTAGGATCGTTGTATCGATTCCCAGGCCAGGCTTTGTGAGTGTTTATGGAGCGAAAACACCTAAAGCACCACGAGGCTCCTGCAGGGGGTGGTGGTGAATCCTACTGTACTCTTTTACCACAACTTTCTCTTACTCTTTCTTTCTGTTTCTGTTGTACCTGTATTTCAAAGGGCCAGCCTTGTCACACTCTACGTCACGCTGAATCTCCCCGTGAACTACGTTAAGGGTACATGTGTCTATGGAGTGCTCAGCCACTTGCACGTTAATTTCACGAGCAGGCTGTTCCGTTGATCGGATCAACTGGAACCCTCATCGTCGTAACCGACGGAGTGCCACCATATGTATATGCATATATACATATGATGGCTGCCCCCTCGTTATCGAGTATGGCCATTACACGAAGCTTAACTGTTACTGGTGCTGTGATCGAATGTGACTTTTTAGCCCAGCTAAAGATCTACAAAGTCTTGTATGTACATATATATACACACACACACGCACACACACACACGCACACACACACACACACACACATTATATATATATACACACATACATGCATACATAGATATATATACATACTCACACTTATATTGATACACACATTCATATTCATGCACACACATACACACACACAAAATTTTATTCGTTTGTTTAGTTGTTTCCGTGTATCTTTTACCCCTAACAATGTTATATATTGCAAGTATGTGTGCAACATAAACGCTGTAAGTGTATTCATGTTTGCATTTATAGTCCAATGCATACAAATGTAAATTCTCTTATGATAAGCTTGTTCCTTTGAGTATGTAGCAACACACATTGTATATATAACACACGGTTATATATATATATATATATATATATATATATATATATATAGGTCCCGGGTTGAGTCGGGGTTAACCAGTCAATAAGGTACTCAATACATAGCAGAGTAAATTAATTTATTTTATAGAAGGAGCTTCTACAGGACTAGAACTGTTTCATTCAAAAGAAATCATCTTTTGAATGAAACAGTTCTAGTCCTGTAGAAGCTCCTTCTATAAAATAATAATATATATATATATTATATCAATCACCGTGACCGACCAAGCTATCAGATGTTGCTACACATCGCTGGTCACAATGCACTTCGCATTGTTTTAGCCTTCAAACGACGCCACCCCGCTGGCTAAGCGAACTGGCCCACAGAAGAAAGAGTAAGAGAAAGTTGTGGCGAAAGAGTACAGCAGGGATCGCCCCCCTCTGCCGGAGCCTCGTAGAGCTTTAGGTGTTTTTGTTCAATAAACACTCATAACGCCCAGTCTGGGAAGCGAAACCGTGATTCTACAACCGCGAGTCCGCTGCCCTAACTACTGGGCCATTGCGCCTCCATATATATGTATATATATATATATATATATATAGATATATATATATATATATTATAATGTATATATATATATTATATATATTAATATTATATATATATAATATATATATATATATTATATATATGCATATATTATATATATATATATATATATATATGCATAATATAATATATATATATATGCATATATATATATAATATATATATATCTATATGCATAATATATATTATATATATATATTGCATAATATATATATATATATATATATATTATATGCATATATATATAATATATAATATATATATTGCATATATATATATATGCATAATATATATATATATATATATATATGCTAATATATATATATAATATATATATATATATGCATTATAATATATATATATATATATATATATGCATAATATTATATATATATATATATATGCATAATATATATATATAATATATATGCATAATATATATATATATATATATGCATAATATATATATATGCATAATATATATATATATATATATATATAATATATATATATATGCATAATATATATATATATATAATATATATATATATATATATGCATTATATATATATATATATATATATGCATAATATATATATATATATATATAAAACATTATTGGTGAATTGAAGAAATGGAGCTGAACGCATATTGAACAAAATCGTTTTATTTCATTCTACACGTGTTTCGAAAGGCACAAATTACCAAATCCGATTGATAATGGGACCATATTGTGTCTTTCTCTTCAGGAAGAAAAAGGAATCCGTTGGAAAAACAAAAACAGAACGATGCAGAGCAAAAAACAAATCGAACTGTGCTCCTAAGAGCCCATGGCGAAACTGCTCTGCCTCTGTTCTGTTTTTGTTTTTCCAACGGATTTCCTTTTTTCTTCCTGAAGAGAAGACACAATATGGTCCCATTATTCAATCGGATTTTGGTAATTGTGCCTTTCGAAACACGTGTAGAATGAAATAAAACGATTTCTGTTCAATCTGCGTTCAGCTCCATTTCTTCATTCACCAATAATGTTTTAATTTCATTATCGCACCAACGCCACGGTTGCAAACGCCAGATGGTTGTACCTCCAACCGTGCTGTTCACTGCTGTGATTTTTGCTACTAAGTATCGGTTAAACTTTGATTAATCTACTACAGATTATTCATCTTTCTATTTCACATAATTATATATATATATATATATATGCATTATATATATATATATATATGCATAATATATATATATATATATATATATATATATCATAATATATATATATATAATATATATATATATATATCTATATATATATATATATATATATACATAATATATATATATATATATATATATATAAAATATATATATATGTATGCGTTAGTGTATGTAGTGTACATGTTTTCCTCTTTGCCTGACTACAATGAAAATTATCTTACGCACAGTGAAAACCAGACACCATTTCAACCCATGTGTTGTTTGATTAATCGAGATCTCTCAGTATATTCTTGTCTAAAGAAAAGCCATTACTTCTGTCATTGTAACGGCAACAGATGATCGGCTGATGATGATCACATGATTGTCACGTTATTTCTTAGTAATCTCCAATCTACGATCTCATGTTTGTGCGTGCTTCTCGCGTGAAGTATTGGTCGTGTTATAATTGCTTTGATATCTTGTTTCATTTCCTAAAATTAAAAAAGAAAAAAAGAAAGACAAATGAAAAGATTATACACATTCTTATTAAACATTCAGAAACTACAGCAGCTGACATGCAGTAGTGTATAAATATGTGGATTGCAGTGGAGTTAAACTAAAAATAGACTAAGCTATAGAATATGTCTCACAAGAAATGTTGAATTCAATATTGCTAGCTAACGAAAGCCTTGTCAGTTTTATAGCTTCTAACGCTCATAATTAAAAAAATTATTCTTATCTGTTTGTAATTTCCTTTCGTTAGATGGACATCAATGTCTTGTCTGCGTCATTTCTGTACTATCGATCACACTCGTGTAAAATCAAGCTGTTTCATGAAAAAGTTGACCTTCAACTTATCATGGTGTCGTATCTAAATGTTTTAAGCTAATTTTGTCTGCCACTCTACGAAACCTAACAAATATTTCAGGCTTTACATGAACTCCATTCCGCAAAAACGTAAAAACAAGAATAATAAAAAGGGGAAATAACTCTCTCGCCAAAATAAAAGTGGTTGAGGAGGGGAAAAGGCATAGCCGGATCGTTACAGATGCAAAATGACTGTCAGTCTGAATCACAGAAATTAAATGTATGAAATATCCATGAATATACTTGGAAGATACCACGACTCATTACACAATTAGATAACTCGGATCTTTTCGGTTTGAACGGCAGTTTTTTTAAAATAATTGCCACGTAACTAAACACTTTTAAACTTCGTATATTGGTAGAATGTGTTTATAAAACATCTTTTTCTCTTGGCTTTATTGAGAAAATTCTATAGTTTGTAAGATATTTGTTGTTTTTTTTCTTCAATTTCTGCTATTTCAACCAATCAATGACGTCTATTGAGGTGAAAACATTCTGTGCCTTATGAATATGTCCCTCGTTTAAGAAACAGATTGGGTTTATTTACATTTGTGAAAAACAAAAGATACCCTTCCCCCACCCCTAACCCTAACCCTAACCATAACTAACCCTAACTAACCCTAACCCTAAAACAGATTGAAATGCAATAGATCGATACTAGGGTCAAAATTATGGGTGACAATTTCATATGACACCGCTAGAAAAAACTGCCGTTCAAACCGAAAAGACCCGATAACCCTGTTCCCCATTACATGTTGGCTCGATTTATACACAAAATGTTTTGATTTTAACGAGGCAAAACTTCAGAACTTTACAAATGTGAAAATTATTTCTCCGGTAACGATAGGATTAAATCTTTGATGAATGTTCCAGTCGTGTTGGCTAAAGTTTAACTATTATTATTCCTTCATCTCTTCTATTATTCATCCTGTAGCCTTCTGTTCTCTCTTGTCTACCCATTATCTGCCACATAGAAGAAAATAATTTGTGCTTCATTAATGTCTCATTGTTAATCTTAGTACAATCCAATTCGGACTTTAAACTTATCGATGCCACTGGTTTGATTAAATTTTGATTAAAGTAATTCAGGAAACAGGACCCAGTATTATCGTAGATGCTATTCTTGTAGCCATTAATTTGCTAGATTACAACATGGAGACTGGAAAATGATAGTTTCAGACTATACTACAAACCAAACGAGAAATTAGTGTATATACATAGATACTCGAATCACCCACGTTATGTCTTAAGGAAAGTAGTTGACTACGTTAGTAAAAGAGTAGCCTCGATATTTTCCGATGTAAATGTTTTTCTGGAAGCAACTAGGTATTATAATGAGGAGCCAAGAAACTCTGGGTTCTCCGATAAGATTAAATACGTAAAAATTACTTGGAAAGAAGTATTTAACCTAGCAGCAACAACAAAAATATCCAGGGAATTTCTAAGATTAATAGATCAATATTTCCCACCAAGGTAAAAGTATATATAGTAAGATATTAAATATGAGCTGTGTTAAGATAACTATTCAGTTTGAAAAAGAAAAACTCGGTTATATAAGAGGTTATAATACTGCAATGCTGAATAACAAGGAGAGGTGAACAGTTGACCACCTAAAAGCATGCAACTTTAGAATTAGTGAGAACTGCCCACTCGATGGTAACTGTCTATCAAAGTCAATAACGATAAAGTCGAAACAAACAGCAGAAATGGACAAAAAATATATATATTGGAGCAACTGAATTAACATTGAAAAATTGATTCTATAAGCACAAACATTTATTTGTCAGCGCTGATGACAAATAAATGCACAGCGAGTTTGTTGAAATTTAAATGGCTCTTGCGCGAGATAAGTTCTCACTAACTAAAAAAACCCATAATATACAAGCTCAATATGGAAACAAACAACAGAGATAAACCTAAAATATATACTGGGTCAACTGAATCAAAACTAACAAGCTGAATTCCCGTTATACTTTGCACAAAACAACAACAACAACAACAACAATAGTTTCTCTTTTCTTTATTTTCTTTTATTTTTCCCTTTTTCTGTTTTCTATTTTTTCTTTTTTCCTTTTTCCTTCTTTCCCCCCTTTTCTACCACACAACTTAATTTTGTAAATGAACAACCGGGTATGCTTATATTAATGGCTAACCAATGAAAACAGTGAGTCTCTTTGTCTAAGGTGTCGGGAAGACATTCGGCAAGAATGAGTTGGTACTTATTTGATCAACCTCGGCGGAATTTGAACTCAGAATGTAAAGACGGACAAAATGCCGCTGAGCATTTCGCCCGGCATGCTCAAATAATAATAATAATAATAATAATAATAATAATAATAATAATAATAATAATAATAATAATCTGTGTAGTATAGGCACAAAGCCTGAAAACTGATGGAGGAAGACTAGTTGATTATATCGACACCAGTACGCAACTGGTACTTAATTTATCGACCCCGAAAGGATGAAAGGCAAAGTCGACTCCGGTGGAATTTGAACTCAGAACGTAGAGACGGGTGAAATACCGCTAAGCATTTCGTCTAAACGCCGCCTTAAATAATACTTTCTACTAAAGGCACAAGGCCTGAAATTTGGGTGGGGAGGGGAATAGTTGATTACATCGACCTCAGTGTTTCACCGGTACTTAATTTATCGACCCCGAAAGGATCAAAGGCATAGTGAACCTTGGCGGAATTTGAACTCAGAATGTAAAGACAGCGGTTCGGTAAAAGAGGCCATTAGAAAAAGTACAAGGCTTAAAAAAAGAAGTATCGGGGTCGATTCATTCGACTAAAAAATTCCAGGCGTTGCCCCAGCATGGCCGCAATCTAATGACAGAAACAAACAAAAAATAAAAAATAAAGCATTTATTTCTTACTACCCACAAGGGCCTAAAAGCAGAGGGGACAAACAAGGAGAGACAAACGGATTAAGTCGATTATATCGACCCCAGTGCGTAACTGGTATTTATTTAACCGACCCCGAAAGGATGAAAGGCAAAGTCGATCTCGGCGGAATTTGAACTCAGAACGTAACGGCAGACGAAATACGGCTACGCATTTCGCCCGGTGTGCTAACGTTTCTGCCAGTTTGCCGCCTTAACCAGCTCGCCGCCTTAATAAATGATAAAATATTGTACTTCTAATTGTGTAGTAGTCTGACGAACAGCAGACACTAGGATTTATTGTCTTTTGTTGATCATTTGCTGTTAATTCCTGAAATTGTTTAATAACCATATGAAAATAGCTTCTGAAAGAAAAAAACAATTAATTTCCCCGGTGGACATTCGAAATATTAATTATGTCAATCCGACCAATTAAAGATTTCGATCATTTTAGACGTATGGTATCAAATATGATCGTTAAGTAAATTAGCTCTCAGAAAAATATAGTTTATTGGCTTTAGTGTTTGTATTTATTGCAGTAAATCGGAGCCCTGGGGGAAACAATAATGTTTCTTATGTCAACTGCAATAAAAATTCTTTTAAAACCCAACGAAAAGAAAGCTTATTGAATAACACAACGTTCTTCTCGAAATTTTAGTTTATTTTCCCTTTTTCAGTTAAGTGGTTACGAGTTCAGTTCCACAGGGTGGCACCTTGGGAAAATTTCTTCTACTATAGCTCGAGGCCGACCAATACTTTATGAGTGAAATTAGTAGACGGAATCTCGTCGCGCGCGCACGCACGCACACACACACAATCCAGTGAAAAGAAGAAGACAAAGAACATTCTTTAACACATCTTTAATTATAAGTTATACATGCTTCAGTACCATCTCCATTTGCAACGTCAGTTTGCGTTAAAATTCTAAAAGAAAAATCACGTAATATTTCCGGTTTTAGACACTGAAGGGGCACTTCCTTAGATTTGTATCAAAGGTGTACTATTACGTTATACACACACACACATATATATATAATATAATATTATTATTATTATTAATAATAATAATATTATTATTAATTATTAATTATTAATTAATAATTATTATTAATAACACAGACACAGACACACACACACAGATTGCGATGAGTAAATTATCGCCATTTTATATTTTTGATTTCGCGCTTGCTCATTGTTTGTTTTTGATTTTGTTGACTACACATTATAGTAGGGTCAGTTGGGCATCGTCTGTGAGAAAAACAACACCATGATGCAATTCACTCTGACAGAAATTTGGAAACGACATGCTGTAGTGCTTGGCATTCGCTCCGGAGCCAATACGAACATTTTAGAGTATTTGGGTGTCAGTCTGAGGACAGTGCAATGTGAGGACATGATAATCTGAGGACGTGACAAAGAACAAAGATCCAGTCAACATCATGGTGTTTGGAGTGATCACTAGTGATGGCGACATTATGCCTACATTCATCTTCCCACACGGCTTCAGATTCAACACAGAGACTTACAGCAAGTGCGTGTAGCAGGTAGTGATGTCCAGGATGAAGAGGGTGTCTGCTAGAGGACCTTATATCTTGCAACAGGACTGGCCGCAGTTCAATGAGCGAAACAAGTAAAAGATATAAAGATGAAATTTAGACTGCCTGGTGGAAAATCGATGGTAATGTGACTCTTTTATCTTTACACTACTTTACAAATCTCATATAACTTATAAAACCGCCTGAAACTTGAACACAGATTATCAATAAAATATGCCGAAGCTAGTATTGATTTCATGCATTTATAAGATGTGGTGGCTATTTTGAGGATAGAAAGCAAAAAAATACCGAAAATAGCCATTGTAATTCCTCTTGACTTAATTCTGACCAAACACATGTATTTTAACACGTCATATAATACGCTGCTGTTTACAATTCAGTTCAACAACATGAGCTATTTTTAATTATAAAAATATCTTTCTGAGTAAAGGATTAATTCAGAAGTGGGACGGTTAGTAGATATAAAATAAATAACATTTCTCTTTAGAAATAAACATTTACTTTGTTTTCTTCTTTCTTTATTGCCCACAAGGGGCTACACACAGAGGGGACAAACAAGGACAGACAAAGGGATTAAGTCGATTGTACTTAATTTATCGATCTCGAAAGGATGAAAGGTAAAGTCGACCTCGGCGGAATTTGAACTCAGAACGTAGCGGCAGACGAAATATCTATTTCTTTATTACCCACAAGGGGCTAAACACAGAGAAGACAAACAAGGACAGACAAACGGATTAAGTCGATTATATATACCCCAGTGCGTAACTGGTACATAATTTATCGATCCCGAAAGGATGAAAGGCAAAGTTGACCTCAGCGGAATTTGAACACAGAACGTAAAGACAGACGAAATACATATTTCTTTACTGCCCACAAGGAGCTACACACTGAGGGGACAAACAAGGACAGATAAACGGATTAAGTTGATTACATCGACACCAGTGCGTAACTGGTACTTAATTTATCGACCCCGAAAGGATGAAAGGCAAAGTCAACCTCAGCGGAATTTGAACACAGAATGTAAAGACAGACGAAATACTGCTAAACATTTCGCTTGGCATACTAACGTTTCTGCCAGCTCGCCGCCTAAGTAAAACAGAACATTACTAAACAACCAACTCGTTTACTTGTTGGTGCTGTTAGTACTTTTCGGGTACATTTCCCAAGTTATTCCATTCGGCCACATTAAGCTTTGTTACATGGCAAAATATTTTCACAATGCAAATGATGGGAAGGGGGGAGGGGGATTAGGGCCGATGTGTGGATTCGTATTTCATCCTTGTATCCACGATCCCTGGCACTTAGTTCCAGACAGTAGCAGCAGCAGCAGGAACTGCTGTAGTAGTAGTAGTAGTAGTAGTGGTGTTAGCAATGATGATAGTAACAGAAGTAGTAGGGCTGGTGGTTTCAGTAGAAGTAGTAGTGGTGGTGGTGATAGTAGTAGTTGTAGTAACTGTAGTGGTAGTAGTGGTAGTAATGTAGTAATGGTAGTAATGGTGGTAGCAGTGGTGGTGTTAGTTGTAGTAGTGGTAGTAATGGTAGTGGTAGTTATGGTAGTAGTAGTAGTAGTAGTAGTAGTATACTTTGATGGATTTTTCTCTTCCATCCTTACTTTCTGCATTCTTGCCTTTTCTTTCTTCCTTTCTTTCTTTTTTCTTTCTTTCTTTTCTTCTTTCTTCTTCTTTCTTTCTTTCTTTCTTTCTTTCTTTCTTCCCTTCTTTTTTTGTTTTCATTTTTC
>NC_043014.1:10717002-10747002 GCF_006345805.1 Octopus sinensis | reverse complement strand
TTATTATTATTATTATTATTATTATTATATTATTATTATTATTATTGTTGTTGTTGTTGTTGTTATTATCATTATTATTCAGGTCACGGCCTGGAATCGAACTCGGAATCTTGGGGTTAGTTGCCCACGCTCATGTGACCTGAATAATAATAATAATAATAATAAAAATAATAATAATAATAATAATAATAATATAATAATAAGCCCTGATGCAGTACCAGGCAGTGGCTCTCATGGCTTCTGATCTTACTGATTGGAAGTGTTATCATGTACATTGTTTTGTCTTGGTATAAAAGATGGGCTACAGCAAATATTCTGCTCTCAATACCACAGATTTGCTTGTCAGTTGTTTGACCTTAATCAGTTGAGCATGTCCCTTAGTGGCTGACGATATGTGCATCTCTGATCACGAGCAGAAGTAAGTGGGGAGGGATTCTTTGGGGTTTGAATAGTTCACCTCTGGAAACATGGTGGTCTTTCAACATCCTTAAACAACCCTTATTCAGGGACCGTTTGAGCGGAATGGGCTACTCAACCTGAAGAAAATTCTAACTGGAACTGCCCCACCTGCAAGGTCATGTGCTGTTTATCTTGATATGAGATCACCATGTCGCGCACATATGGTTGTGATGCATGTGCCTGGTGTACCTTTATCAGACGGGTAGTCATGATGGGTATTTTGGGCTTCGTATATTTTACCCCAGTGTCACTTTGATGGCATGAACTGCTCTCTCTCATCACTCAATAATAATAATAATAATAATATAATAATAATAATAATAATAATAATAATAATAAAATTAACAATAATAATAATAATAAAAATAATAGTAATAATATCAATAACATCGGAAACTACCTTAGGAATGAGAACTCAGTTTCGAAATTTCGCCGACACCTGATGAAGGCTGGAGGGTATATCAGCCGAAACATTGTGTTAACAACAAACAAGATGAGGGTAAATATCCGTCGAATGTAAATAATGTAAATAATGTGCACACATTTAATATATGCAATTACAAAGAGCTACTAATAATTTCATGCTTTAACATACATTAAATTGGCAGATTTATGTAACATGCAATGAATCTTCAAACAATCTTCCAGATTTCAGACTCTGTTCAAATCGTCAGATGTATTTATAAGCCAGGAGGCTGGTCTGTGGGAAAGATTGAAATAAAAGAACGAGAAGAAGAAAAAATATAACGGGAAGAAGGTTGATGCAAAACGAGGAACGAGAAAACAGAGAAGGAAAATAAGAAAACCAAGATCTTCATCCTCTCTGTCTGCAGAAATCATAATTGCTGTAGCTGGTTGCTGTTGCTATTGAGCGAACGGTCTTCGTCCCAGAGCTCGCAAGATGGGAGAAGTCTGAAACGTGGTCCTTTGCTATTCGTAAGACCCGCAGAAGAGAAAGCAGGTCAAACCCCGACACCGAGAGCATCGACGGATGGCTGAATGCGCATCGAAGCTCAACGGTTGCGTAGGAAGTAGGGGATAAGAAACAGGAAGAAATGTGAGAGGAAGCTGGAGCGAAAGAGTACAACAGGGAACGCCACCACCCCCTGCCGGAGCCTCGTGGAGCTTTAGGTGTTTTCGCTCAATAAACATACAACGCCCGGTCTGGGAATCGAAACCGCGATCTTCCGACCGCGAGTCCGCTGCCCTAACCATTGGGCCATTGCGCCTCCACAGCTGTAGCTGGTGCAGCATCATATAACAGGAAGGAAGCCAAAGTCTGTGAGATATCTACTCAATCTGCAGCGGTTGGTGTTCTCCATTTCGACAAAAGAATCCTGCACATGTACTTGCATTTATTAAAAATTTCGAATCTGGAATTAGGAAGTGTGGTGAAATTCCTGGACATAAAAAATATGTGATCTTTCAGTTACGCATAACTTGCATTTTTTTAATCTATTTATACGTATATGGCATAGATTTCTCCACATTTCTCGATTGGATTGTACGTGATCTGCACATGCGTTCAGACCCCATATATGGTGGCCTTATCTTTATCAATGTATCAGAAAAAGGACTAGTGGTTTGCTTTTAAAATTGCCTTCGCATTAACTGGTGTAATTTTTCTTCTCAAGTATGTTTCTTTGGAGCATTGCTGTAACTTCGGCTTCATATACAACTGCGTTTATCAAAGACGCCTAATCAAGGGGGCAAGCTTCATGGTTTCGACAGTTAGAACTGGGAATGTTCTCTTGGTGTGACTTACGAGTAATGTCGTACATATTAGGACAGCAGCTGTACGATTTTTTTCTATTATTAAGCATCTTAAAAATCTTCCTGCATTTGTGGTTTACTGGGAAATGCTTATTTAATAATGTCAGGAATTTCTTAGCTATAATAGTTTTAACATTTAAGCAAATGTTCAAGAGTTGCTTATGAAATGTTAGATGTATTTGTTTTTCCTTACAAAGAGAAGCATTAATAACAAGAAAATTCCGAAAAAATTAAAGCCGGCACTGGAAGAGTTAGAGAAAGCAGCTCATTTTATAAAAGATTAAGACTTAAAACTGTTGTACTTTTAGAGATTTGTTTTTGCAAAGAGATGAACAGTGTGCACGAATAACTAATCCTGTATTCTCGAATGTATTAGCCGTCTTGCGGTTAAGTATTTACTCCCACATTTTCATCTTGTGTACTGAAAGACAATGAAATTATTTCTCATGTAAAATATCATTCCATGGATACGAGTGGTTCCATAACTTTTTGTAGCTAGCTATGGTTGCATGTGTTTCAAATATTTTTACGTGTGGAGGCGCAATGGCCCAGTGGTTAGGGCAGCGGACACGCGGTCATAGGATCGCGGTTTCGATTCCCAGACAGGGCGTTGTGAGTGTTTACTGAGCGAAAACACCTAAAAAAAGCTCCACGAGGCTCTGGCAGGGGATGGTGGTGATCCCTGCTGTACTCTTTCACCACAACTTTCTCTCACTCTTACTTCCTGTTTCTGTTGTACCTGTATTTCAAGGGGCCGGCCTTGTCACTCTCTGTGTCACGCTGAATATCCCCGAGAACTACGTTAAGTGTGCACGTGTCTGTGGAGTGCTGAGCCACTTACACGTTAATTTCACGAGCAGGCTGTTCCGTTGATTCGGATCAACCGGAACCCTCATCGTCGTAACCGACGGAGGGCTTCCAAAAATCCAATATTTTTACGTATTTGCATCTGTTCATTTTCGCTACCCGCTATTCTTAAGAAGGGCCGATGGGGTAGAAATCACAGGAAGAGTTGTCAAAGACGTTTCCTACTGGATTCCAAAGCCTGACCAATTGAGACAATGGCATTCAATCATCATGCTCCTCTTGGTTTATTATGTCTCCTGTCGGTGCCAGTTAGCTCGGCTTCACCAATCCGTGTTGTTTAAAGGCTTTGTCTTGCGATCCGTTCCTATGATATTCTAACCATATGCCTGTAGTGTCGTAACGATTGGTGAGTGGGCAGAATTACTGGTGCATTGGCAAAATGCTTAGCGATATTTCTTTCTGCTCTTTAGGTTCTGAGTTCAAAACCCACCGAGGTCATCTTTGCCTTCCATTCTTTCAAGGTCGATAAAAATAATTACAAGTTCAGCACTGGGATCGATATAATATATATATGTGTGTGTGTGTGTGTGTGTGTGTGTGTGTGTGTAGGCGCAATGGCCAAGTGGTTAGGGCAGCAGACCCGCGGTCGTAGGATCGCGGTTTCGATTCCCAGACCGGGCGTGTTTATTGAGCGAAAACACCTAAAGCTCCACGAGGCTCCAGCAAGGGGTGGTGGCGATCACTGCTGTACTCTTCCGTCACAACTTTCTCTCACTCTTTCTTCTGTTGGCCTGCTCGCTTAGCCAGCGGGGTGGCGTCATTTGAAGGCTAAAACAATGCGAAGCGCATTGTGACCAGCGATGTGTAGCAACATCTAATAGCCTGGTCAGTAACAGTGATCACACAGTGATATATATATATATATATATATATATATATTATATATATATATACATATATATATATATATATATATATGCGTGTGTGTGCGCGTTAGTGTTTGTGTCTGTGTTTGTTCCTCGTAACTGCTTGACAATCGTTGTTGGTGTATTTACGCCTCTGTGACTTAACAGTTCGGCAAAAGAACCCGATAAAATAATTACCTGACTGTAAAAAAAAAATAATAATAATAATAAAAGTTACAGGAGGCGATTCGTTTGACTAAAATTTTTGAAGGCGATGCTTCAGCATCGCCACAACTAACAACTGAAATACATAAAAGAAATAAAAAAAACCCCAAAGAAACTAAATGTTTATGTGAGCAAGATTTTTTCTTCGCTGCTACTTTATATAAAATCCAAATAGAGAAATAGGATGGATGTGGAAACTGATCTCCGCTTAAAACTGACTACCATTGTGCCTGTAAAGCTAAACCATAGTATAAACAAAACATCATCAACCGTCCCATTAAACAACATTCCTTTTTCTAAATAGCGCCTTTTATTTTATTGTATATTTATGCATATGTATATCTTTCACCTGAGTCATAAAAAAAGGGAAAACGAATTTGGTGTTAATAAAACCAGCTTTTTGAGTCAAAGGGACCTTTCAGAATCATAGGGGTGAAAAATCAAAGGTGAATTATCCAAACCTCTAAGAATTCCTCTCAAAACACGGCTATGATGCTTCCCGACTACTGCTCGTGATCAGAGATGCACATATCGTCAGCCACTAAGGAACATGGTCAACTGGTTAAGGTCAAAGAACTGACAAATGGTATTGAGTCATCGTCATCGTCATCATTATCATAAGTCATCATCATCGTCGTCGTCATCGACATCGTCATCATCATCATAATCACCGACATCATCATCGTCGTCATCATCATTATCATCATCTTCATCGTCATCATCATCATCGTCATCATCATCATCATCGTCATCGTCATGATCATTGTCATCATCATCGTCATCGTCAGCGTCTTCATCGTCGTCATCATAATCATCATCATCATCATCATCATCATCATCATCACCACCACCACCACCATCATCATCATCATCATCATCATCATCATCATCATCATCATCATCATCATCATCATCATCATCATCGCCGTCTCGAATCTAAAGACTCATGTGACCCCGCTTACCCGGTTTCCACGTCGTATACAGGATCGAGATCACAACCACCCACGCCGTTTATGAACTGGACGCCAGTCCATCGCAGGGTGAACCTCTTTACAGCTGAGTAGACAGGAGTAACGTGAAAAGAAGACTTTTTCTCAAGTGCATAGCGCAGTGTCTGGTCTGAGAATTGAAACCACGATGTTGGGCGCAACACTCTAGTTACTGCACCATTCACCTTCGCTAAGCGAAGCGTGCCAATGCAGAATAGAAGACGGCATAGGATTTGAACTCACGAACATAAGGTGAACCGATATTTTAGCATGATCTTCTCGCCATTGAAATTTAAATGTTAAAGCTTTGGGCGTCGTTCATTATCCATTTGTGTTTCGTGTGTCTATTCACACATGCACCCACACGCATGCGCATACACTCACACACACACATTCTGTCTCATTCGCACGCACACACACATCATACACACACATTTACACATGCTCTCAAATACAAACTCACACACACATATAGACTCTCTCTTTAGCATACACATTCACACACATACATACACACACATTCACACATGCTCTCATACACACACTCACCCACACATATACACACTCTCTTTAACATACACATTCACACACATACATACACACACATTTACACATGCTCTCAAACACAAACTTACCCACACATATAGACTCTCTCTTTAACATACACATTCACACACATACATACACATACATACACACACATACATACACACATTCACACATACTCTTATACAAACACTCACCCACACATATACACTCTCTCTTGAACATTTACATTCACACACACACAGATACACACACATTCCCACACATACATACACACATACATATAGACTTGCACGCACTCACGTGCACCCTCTCCCATACACACACACACACACTCTCTCAGACACACAGACATACACTCACTCATACATATTTTATATAAGTTTGTATATTGGAAAAGTGCCAAAGGTATATACACTCGGCTACTGGCTATCAAAATACACACACACACACATACATAAATACATGTATACATACATATATACATACAAACATATATATATATATGCATATATATATATGTATATATATATATATATATATATATATATATGTATATATATATATATATATGTATATATATAATATATATATATATATATGTATATATATGTATATATATATATTATATATATATATATATAATATATATATATATATATATAATATATATATATTATATATATATATATATATATGCAGACAAAATAATCTTTCTAAAATTCGTTATATTTTGAACTTTAAATCTAGGTAAAAGAATGTTAGCCATCCGTAAACTTTCAGTTTGGTATTTGAAAAAAAAACTGGAGGATTATATCTTGATAATGTAGACATATGAAAAAAGTTTAAAAGAAGTAAAAAGGAATTTAACTACAGAATAAAAAGAACGGAAACAGGCCTTCAAATAATTACTGGTCTACGCGTTTAGCATGGATTTCACTCGCTATAGAGCATCTGTTGGTTTTAATTGTGCAAAATATCTAACTTCATTATCGTGCGGAGAAATGGAGTAAAATCAAACCCTAGAATTAACTGTACGAGGGTTGTTGCAAAAGTTGTGCAAAAGTAGATAACTTTATCTTGTTAAGAGAACTAGCAGCTAAGCCCGGTTTCACCCGGTCGGTTTGGATGATGTGGCTGTAAAACCGGCTCTTTGTCAGCATCCGACTTGTTTGGACACGCTTACGTTAAAATACAATTTTAGAATGACTTTTTTTCTGTCAAAACGCTAAAAATAACTGACCAACGAAAAAATCAATAAAACAAAGTGCCCCAGCATGGCCACAGCACGTGAGCTGAAACTAGATGAAATGAAAAAAAAGGATTCAACCAAATCAAAAAAATAAACCCAAATACTAAGCAAACGAAGATGAACCATCCCACTTCCGTTGGGCGTGCACTCGCGCACACACACACATTCATATACCCCCTTTTACATATACACACATATATTCACACAGAGTTGAAACGCTGTTTGATTTATTTTTCAGCGTACAATTTTCATCATCCCACTACCAAGTATGACATCACCCCTTTCCTTCTTTATTCATCTATTACCCATTCCTTTCTCATTCATAAATAGAAGAGTATTATTATAGAAGATTATCTCGGTAACCATGGGAGCAATGAAAAAAATACAAAGCCCAGCAACACCACCTGATCATTCTACTCATCTCTTTTACTCTTTTACACTTTTACTTGTTTCAGTCATTTGACTGTGGCCATGCTGTAGCATCGCCTTTAGTCTAGCAAATCGAACACAGGACTTATTCTTTGTAAGCCTAGTACTTATTCTATCGGTCTCTTTTGCCGAACCGCTAAGTTTCGGGGACTAACGATTCTGCCAGCTCACCGCCTTAATATCGCGATCGATAAAATATATACATGTCGAACACTGGAGTCACGTAAATTACTTCCCCGTCCCATCAAAAATTGCTGGCCTTGTGCCAAAATTTGAAACCAATATTAATTACGGTGAGATAATTTTCTATTTTGTTAAATATTATACAAATAAAATAATTTAACAGAGATTCTTCGACGATAAAAGACAGAAATTTCTGTATCACACAAACATTTATGGCGTCCACTTGTAATAAGACTCACTTTACTTCAAATGTTATTTCAATGTTTATTTTCTTTTTCAGATATGGGATAATAATTAACTTAGCAGTTAGAGATAATTATTGCTTTGATCTCACTGCAATTAATAATTCGGTGGCAGATTGTCTAAGCGGTTGCACGATCAGCTCGAAATAGTAACCGAATTATTTCAAATCACATCCAAATGTTTTTTGAAAGAGGTAACACATTGGTTTAAAAAAGTTTGTTTTTAGATAAACTGTACTTGAAAAGGAAAAAAGACGATGGGTCGCAGTTGGAGCATATTCGATTTTAGAATCGTTCGATCAAAGTTGATTTGGAGCCGGACAATATCTACAACACACCTGAAGTTAAACGCTAGTAAGACGTAGCAATAGATAGTGTGTTTGTGTGTGTTTGCGTGCGTGCGTGTGTGTGTGTTTGTGTGTGTTTGCGTGCGTGCGCGTGTGTGTGTGTGTGTGTGTGTGTGTGATATGACATATGGCTATAGTTATATAGTTGAGTCGCCATGATAGATCGTTTGCCACTACACACATTTTTTCTCTCCTTTTTTTTTCTCTCTGTTTTTCTCTCCTTTTTTTCTCTCCTTGTTTCTCTCCTTGTTTTTTTCTGTGTCCCTTTCTGTAGAAGAGCGTAAGCTCGAAACGTAAAAGACTTTTTCTATTCCTGAGCGTCATACTAATACATCTGTTTGTTTTGTACGCCACCTGTCTTCGTCTTTTGTTTTTTTCGTAAACTCTCCCTATAGTTATATATGTCTGTGTGTTTCTTTGCGTTTGTTTTTCCAGGCACGGCTTGACAATCGGTGTTGGTTTGTTTACGTCCCCGTAACTTAACGGTTCTGTAAAAAGACCACTAGACTGGATACCGGCGTTTAAAAAATGAAATAAGAACTGGGTCTATTTGTTCGACTAAAATCCTCCAAGAAGGTGCCCCAGCATGACTGCAAACCCCAAAACGGAAAGTAGTAAAACATAAATGACAGTAAATTACTGGTTTTAAATTTTGGCACAAGGCCAGAAATTTTGGGGGAGGGTGTAAGTCGATTACATCGACCCCAGTGTTCAACTGATACTTATTTTATTAACCCTGAAAGAGATGAAAAGCAAAGTTGACCTCGGCGGGATTTGAACTCAGAACGTAAAGAGGACGAATTTCCGCGAAGCATTTTGCCTAGCGTGCTAACAATTCCGCCAGCTTGCTGCAGTCAGAGGGCAGAAAAAATATTGTTACATCCAAGCGAGTTAGAATTTCGTATATGATTATATATTTCTTTATTGCCCAAAAGGGGCTAAACATAGAGGGGACAAACAAAGACAGGCAAAGGGATTAAGTCGACTATATCGACTCCAGTGCGTAACTGGTACTTTATTTATCAACCCCGAAAGGATGAAAGGCAAAGTCGACCTCGGCAGAATTTGAACTCAGAACGTAACGGCATACGAAATACCGCTAAGCATTTCGCCCGACGGGCTAACGTTTCTGCTAACTTGCCGCCTTAAAAATATTCATTTTTACTATAGGCACAAGACCCGAAAGTTTTGGGGAGGAGGTCAGTCGATTAGATCGACCCTAGTATGCAACTGGTACTTAATTTATCGACCCCGAAAGGATGAAAGGCAAAGTCGACCTCGGCTGAATTTGAACTCAGAACATAGCGGCAGACGAAATACCGCTAAGCATTTCGCCCGGCGCGCTAACGCTGCCATCTCGCCGCCTTATTTCGTATATGATTATAATAAATAAAGTTGATCTGTATCGCAAAAAAAATAAATAATAAAAAATAGTACCAAGTTTAATAGTACACATTATGTCATCCTTTGATGAGAAAAGTACATCTAAAATATGATAAAAAACGACACCAACTAGACACAGGCAAATGATACTCCAGATAGATGCCGAACACGTGATAATGAAACGCATGCAGTTCGATACATGGAGTTTATAGAATATTAATTGCTTTTATCTGCCAAACATCTTTACACTTTAAATAAGTTTGGCAGCCAGCTACATTCCATTCAGTTAATCAAATACAAGATAAAATACGAATCCGGAATCTACTTGTTCTTAATTATCATCCGACTGTTTTCTATTTGTATATCTTTATAAATGTCGACAGGAAATTGAAATCACTGTCAGATCTCCAAAGAAATTATTGGAGACATTAGTGAAAACTGACAATGTCTTGTTACCCAAAACTGAATATTAATAGCTGGTTTAGATTAACTAGCTTTTGAGAAACATTTGTCATTTCATAAATGTGATTTAACCGACATGTTATCAGCAACAGATTTGTGGCTGTCGCTTTATTAACAAATTATTTTAGCTATTCAATGTACAGTCTATTTCTATTGGAATGCCACTCTTATTAGCATTGCATAAATTGTTTCTTGCCCTTTCTCATGCGATAGGCTGCTTCTTAAAACCTGTTTCTTTCTAACTAGATATAGAATGTAACAGTCTAAAGAAAGAGTGAATCAAGTAATGATTATGGCCTATTATAGTTTATACATTGTAAAGAGATAAAAATAAATATTTTTAATTGGCGATCATTCTTCTATTAACATTGAATCTTCATTAAGTAATGGATAAATAATAATTAGAATCCTTTCTACTATAGGTACAAAGACTGAAATATTTTTAGTGGTGGGTGGAGGATTAGTAGATTACATAGACCCCCAATATTTGACTGGTGCTGGGGAATTGGTGGAGGAGGAAAGTGCTCGTCTTCAGTCTTACCAGTCGCTTCCGCCATAGTCACCAGACAAAGCAACCTTCACGATGGAATCGTCCGATTGTCTGATCCGTTCTATATATGACAAAAGCTGTTCGATAAAGCCCGACCAGTCAGCAATGCTCGGGCACTGAGCAAGTATGTGCAGATCGGTTTTCGTCGTACAACGCGCAGCTCGAACAGCACTTTCGTACCTATTGAGATTATCACAAAAAGGTAATGCTTCTCAGTAGCACTTTCTGGATATTGTCCATAGTCCCTGGGGCAGAAGTTCTCCGGAACGTACCAACTAATTCTTTGTCATCACCGACTAGAGATTACTCTATGGAAATTAATCAGATTCCCAAGGAATCAGACTTATTATCCACCCGTTATACAATGTTTCACAGGAGATGGAGGTTGTCACGAATACACCTGATCAAGATCACGTACTTCTCCGCTTTCCTGACTACTCTTTTGCTGACTTAGACCAAAGTCATTGCCAGTACTTTGGCCAAAATCTTAAGATTTGTATTCAGCAGAGTTCTCTCTCTCTATCCGCTCAGTCGAAGTTGACTCGCGGTCACTCGTTGGATCAGTGTCCTCCAGTCAGTTCTATCCTGGGATGACATAATGTGTATCACTCCATGATGTCCTTCTCCAGGGATTTTCTCCGCTTAATATGTTTTGGTCCTCCGTCAGCATAACTACCATTCTTCAGCACACAGAACTGAGAATGCTCCGATCAGCTTCCATTAAAATAAACATTTTCCAGGATATCCTCGAGAAAGGCTGGTATATAGCCATTAAGATCGGTGAGTATAGCATTCAAACCAGCTGATTTACGCCTCGTACAACCACTTACTACCACCCATATCTCTGTTATCGCGTTATTAGCAGACCATCTAGGTCTAGGCCGTCTAGGTAAGCACAGAGACCCTCTAGACGCCCCGAACAGTTGCGCAAAGTGCTTTAAATCGTTCAGAACACGCTAAATGTCGGATTGTGACTTTGTTGGCAGTTTGTGTTTCTGCCATCCGCGACCATCGAAACAATCAGTCAAAGTCCATCTTGGTTCTGTCATGTCGGTTGTGAGGCCTTTTTGAATTAGCTTTTACTCACTAAGTCTCGCTCTTATTTAATTATTTCTATCGCTAGTTCCTGGATAAAAGCTATCGATTCTATTCTTTTCGCCTTCTTCAGAATGCCACAGTGTCCCATAACTAACGCGCAAATCCTCGCTGTATAAATTTTATGCGCCGCGAACGACTCGCTGGGCATTCGGGAGCCTAGTTTCTGTCTCGATCGACTCTGTAGATGGTGCCAGATTGTTGGGCCCTAGTGAAATAGTCTATTGTAAGTCTATCCAGATCTCTCACAAACATCTTTCAATTAAAGTGTGTGGATTGACCATATCAGAGCAACGTGTCGCCAAATGTTATATCTGTCCAGGTCACCGGTTTATATTGTGCAACAGAGGTGACTACTTACTGAATGTCGACATCATCACCGATAATCCTGACGGTTTTTTAAAATTATTTATGCGCCCTTTTCAAGCGTAGCCAGGCTCATGTGCCCGGTTTCATGGTTTCTGAGGCGTATGTGTTCCCTCCAGCTGGACAGGACGCAAGTCCATCGCAGCGTTACTCAAGAAACAGGAAGAAAGAGTGAGAGAAAGTTGTGGCGAAAGAGTACAACAGGGGGTCGCCACTACCCCCTGCCGGAGCCTCGTGGAGCTTCAGGTGTTTTCGCTCAATAAACACACACAACGCCCGGTCTGGGAATCGAAACCGCGATCCTCCGACCGCGAGTCAGCTGCCCTAACCACTGGGCCATTGCACCTCCACACAATCCTGACAGTGGCCATTGTATTTTCTCTTCCGAAATTATGCAGAACCAGTTTATATGAGGTGGTTGAAAGGCGGCGAGCTGGCAGAAACGTTAGCACGCCGGGCGAAATTCGTAGCCGTATTTCGTCTGTCGTTACGTTCCGAGTTCAAATTCCGCCGAGGTCGACTTTGCCTTTCATCCTTTCGGGGTCGATAAATTAAGTACCAATTACGCACTGGAGTCGATGTAGTCGACTTAATCCCTTTGTCTGTCTTTGTTTGTCCCCTCTGTGTTTAGCCCCTTGTGGGTAGTAAAGAAATATATATGAGGTGGTTGTGTCGTATCGTGGTGCTTTCGTCGCGTCCTCTGTTGTACAGTTAACACATAATGAATGGTACAAGGACTTCCTCTCTTAATGAAAAATACTATACTTGAAATTTTGGATCTTTTCGGTTTGAACGGCAGTTTTTCTAGCGGTGTCATATGAAATTGTCACCCATAATTATGACCCTAGTATCGATCTATTGCATTGCAATCTGTTTTAGGGTTAGGGTTAGGGTTGGGGAGAAGGGTATCATCTTTTCTTCACAAATGTAAATAAACCCAATCTGTTTCTTAAACGAGGGACATATTCATACGGCACAGAATATTTTTTTACCTCAATAGACGTCAATGATTGGTTGAAATTACAGAAATTGAAGAAAAACAACAACAAATATCTTACAAATTATAGAATTTTCTCAATAAAGCCAAGAGAAAAAGATGTTTTATAAACACATTCTACCAGTATACGAAGTTTAAATTTTTTTAGTTACCTAGAAATTATCTTAAAAACTGCCGTTCAAACCGAAAAGATCCGGAAATTTTTCCAGGATTATCTCCCACTTTTGTTTGGAGAACAGAAGGAAGCCTGTTTTGTTCTTCGCAGCACTGATGTATGTTACTTGTTTCCTCTCAGCGACATCTGTAATTGACTGCGGAAGGTTGGTCACAATTCGATAAACAGGCGCAGGAGTGGCTGTGTAGTAAGTAGCTTGCTTACCAACCACATGGTTCCGGGTTCAGTCCCACTACGTGGCACCTTGGGCAAGTGTCTTCTACTATAGCCTCGGGCCGACCAAAGCCTTGTGAGTGGATTTGGTTGACGGAAACTGAAAGAAGCCCGTCGTATATATGTATATATATATGTGTGTGTCTGTGTTTGTCCCCCCTAGCATTGTTTGACAACCGATGCTGGTGTGTTTATGTCCCCATTACTTAGCGGTTCGGCAAAAGAGACCGATAAGAATAAGTACTGGGCTTACAAAAGAATAAGTCCCGGGGTCGAGTTGCTCGATTAAAGGCGGTGCTCCAGCATGGCCGCAGTCAAGATGACTGAAACAAGGACAAAAAAAGGAAAAAGTGTTTTCAGGTTTTCAATCTTTCAGCCAAATGCTCCATACGAGATTTTTTTTTCCTTGAAAGTACGTTTGCAAAATAAAATATTTTTTTGCTGTTCGGTTTGTGTTTACACCCAGAACAATATGTACTGTGGTTGTTATTGACAATTTGAAAAACAAATTGTCCGCAGATAATATTAAATAATAATAACAACAACGACAACATCCGCTGCAAAAGTAACAACACTTTATATATATATATATATATATATATATATATATATTAGTCACAATGTATCTTATTGTGTCAAAGAGAAACAATTATACGTATTGTACGTTGCAAAGGAGAGTTGCAAATACATGTGGGATGGAACAGTTAAATAAAGGCGGGTGGATGAGAGAAATAGGTTAAAAACATTTGAAAATACATAGACGTGACGCTGTGGTAAAGAAGCACACTTTGCAACCACATGTTTTCAGATTCAATCCCACTGCACGGCACTTTTAGTAAGTGTCTTTTATGATAGCTTCGTGTCGACCAACAATGCGTTGCGGGTGAATTTGATAGACGGAAGCTATGTAACAGCCCGTCATTTATGTATTTATGTATATATATGTATATATATATATATTTATATATACATACATATGTATGTATATTACATATTTATATATATACATATGTATAAATATATGTATATATATATATATATATATATATACATATACATGTGTATATATATATACATATACATATATATATATATATACATATAAATATATACATATATGTATGTATGTATGTATGTATGTATGTATGTATGTATATATATATATATATATTATATATATATATATATATATATATATATATATATATATATGTATGTATGTATATATGTATTGGGTTGGCAACTAAGTTCCCGCCATTGCGTTTTTAAATTTGGAATTTATTTGTTTCAAGAATTCTGTTTTTGAATCATTTTGGAATCTATTTGGATTTTTTCAAGTTAATTATAGTTAAATTTTGTTTATTTTCAGATCATTAAAATGGAATGTCACGTTTAAAAAAATGAGTATTTTCGACACCCCCTTCTTTTTACTTTTAATCAAGGTTCTAAGGCCGCAAGAGCTGCTCGCGACATTTGTGCTATGTATAGAGACGGTGCCATAGCTGAAAGAACCGCTCGTGATTGGTATGCCAAGTTAAAAAATGGAAATTTTGACCTCAAAGACGCACCTCGTTCAGGCTGTCCAGTTGAGTTCGATGAAGAACGATTAAACCAACTTTTGCACGAAAATTTTCGTCAAACGACAAGGTAACTGGTAGAGAAAATGGAATGCTCCCACACTGTTATAGAGAAGCATCTTCATTCGATGGGAAAGGTTCAGAAGTATGGAACATGCGTTCCGCATGCTTTACGTGACAACAACAAAAATCAACGAGCCACAATCTCCGCTGGTTTGCTTGCTCGTCACCGCTCAACTCATGGACACAAGCAACGATTTCTTTACCAAATCGTTACTGGCGATGAAAGATGGTGCCTGTACATCAATATGAAGCAGTGTAAGGAATGGCTTAGCCCCGGTAAACAAGTGACACCGCGCGTGAAACAAGATCTTCATCTGCATAAAACGATGTTTTGTGTATGGTGGGACTGGGAAGAGATTATCCATTACGAATTGCTTGAACGGAACCAAACGGTCAACGCGGAACTCTATGTTCAACTGATGGAACGACTCAACACGGCTATTCAAGAGAAAAGACCTAATTGTCAGCATGGAATTCTTCTGCTGCACAACAACGCCCGCCTTCATATCGCCAATATGACCAAGAAAGTGCTGCCACATCGCCGTACTCTCCTGATTTGGCACCAATGGATTTCCACCTCTTTCGATCTCTTTCAAATACTATGCGCGGAGTTTCGTTCAATACTGATGCAGGATTGAAAGCTTGGTTAGATCAACTTTTCGAATCGAAATCGAGTGATTTCTACCAATGAGGTATTGAAAGTCTTGTTGAACGTTGGGAAGAAGTTGTAAATATATTATTAATTAATTAGTTAATTTTTTTATTAAGTCTTTTAAAAAATTTAAATTTAAAAAACGGCGGGAACTTAATTGCCAAATTAATATATTTATGTCTCTTCATGAAGGATACGTGCTTTTTCAAAGCTGTAGACCCCTCTTTAGCCTGCTCCCCCTATATTTGACGATGACAGGCATTACTTACCCAATCGGTTTTCTGCATATCACAGGCCTTTAACGAGGACTTGACACAGTCCTTAAATCGCAGTCTTCGTTTCTGCCGGGCTCTCTTTCCACTAACAAGTTCCACATATAGCATCTGTTTAGAGATACTGCTATCCTTCATTCTAAGAAGGTGTCCATCGCCTCAGTCCTCAAGATATCAGCTTTCCTCAAGACCTACGTGTCTGGAGTTTTTAAGGTCCAGCCAACATTCAGAATATGTCTCAGACATCTCTGATGGAACCGTTCAAGGACCTTTACATGACGTTTGTAAAAGGTCCATGTCTCACATGAGTAAAGGAGCGATGTCATTACAGATGGACGGCGCTCAGCAATTCGAGCGTGCAACTCGAAGGCGCAGTACTAGCGTAGTGAATCAGGGAAAGCTTGGCTTGCAATGTTCTCAGTCGTGCATGCTTGTCAAGATACCGTGTTAACTTGTACTATATATATATATATATATATATATATATATAATTGGAAAAAAACACCTTTTATCAATTCAAAAGGAACAATTAAATTACACCATCTAGAAAATAGAAATATTCTACCAATTATATACGTTTTTATTTTTTTTTTTGCAATTTACTTAATCATTGATATTTTATTGTTATTTTAATTTTAATATTTCTATTATATGTAATTTTCTAGATGGTGTAATTTAATTGCTCATTTTGAATTGATAAAAGGTGTTTTTTTCTAATTTTATATATATATATATTATATTGTGTGAAATTTGATTTAGTATTTAGAAATTGAATTTTTTTTTTCCTGTAAATTTGGATTTATATTCCCTCAAATAATTATATATATATATATAATATATATATATATAATATATATATATATATAATATATATATTATATATATATATATAATATATATATATATATATATATATATATTATATATATATATATATACATATACCACGGGCTTCTATGCAGTTTCCCCCTCTACCAAATTCACTCACAAAGCATTGGTTGGCAGTAGAAAACTCTTCTTACCCAACCAGATTTTTGTGCAGCGAGTTCCTTAACTACACAGCCATGCGTGCGCCTGTGTATCTAAGAAATATTTAGAAATTATAGTAAACTAGCAGTATCGCCCGGCGTTGCTCAGGTTTGTAAGGGAAATAACTATAAAGCATTTTTAGAGAGTTATAGCCAAAAAATGGAAAAAAAATGATGGTAAATTTTTTTGAGAGTTAAAAAGGTGGAGTTGCGTCCCCTAGACGGTCTGTGGTTTGGGTTTCTGATTCTCGACCCCCATGTCGAATTTATCGATTTTTTTCAGAACTGGGGGAACTTTCAAAATTTTCGCTGCGTTAGTTTTGAATTTGACATTGGGCTATGTGTGTGTCAAGTTTCATCAGAATCGGTTGAAAGCCGTGGTCAGGGTGAGGGTACGAGAAAACAGACACACAGAAAACGCACAGACAAACTGCCGTTTATATAGAGAGAGATATCTCGACACAGAAACCATATACAGAAAAAAAGAATCTCTCAGAATATTCAATTATCAACACGGAATGAAGTTCCAAGATGAAGACTCCAACAAACTATGTAATAAGCTTTCAATTATATATTTTTAAAAAATTTTTATTTTATCTAGTTTCAGCTCACGAGCTGTGGCCATGCTGGGGCACCGCCATTTATATGAACATCGAACTGTTAAAGAAGTACAAGTGTTTGATTACAATGTAAAAACAGTTGAGGCTTATCTCGTTGAAATAATGTCTGTCTGCTAAGAAATGATAATGCCGTTTAGAAGGCTTCACATGCAATCGTTACTTAACATATGTTGTCTTTAGAAAAGGCGGCGAGCTGGCAGAAACGTTAGCACGCCGGGCGAAATGCGTAGCCGTATTTCGTCTGTCGTTACTTTCCGAGTTCAAATTCCGCCGAGGTCGACTTTGCCTTTCATCCTTTCGGGGTCGAATAAATTAAGTACCAGTTACGTACTGGGGTCGATATAATCGACTTAATCCCTTCGTCTGTCCTTGTTTGTCCCTTCTGTGTTTAGCCCCTTGTTGGCAATAAAGAAATAAGAATGCAAGAGAGAGCAGGAGAGGGATGGTGGTGAAGTGCTAGGGTATACTCACAAGGAATGGAGATCAGAGCATAGATGGGATGGTAGAGTAAGGACGAGCGAGATAAATGGTAACGATTGCCAGAATATGCCCTTAGGGTACGGAGCGGGCGAAATGCTTAGTGGTATTTCGTCTGTCTTTACGCTCTGAGTTCAAATACTGCCGAGGTCGACTTTGCCTTTCATCCTTTCGGGGTCGATAAATTAAGTACCAGTTACGTACTGGGGTCGATATAATCGACTTAATCCCTTCGTCTGTCCTTGTTTGTCCCTTCTGTGTTTAGCCCCTTGTGGGTAGTAAAGAAATATATGTTGTCTTTAGATTATCTCAACGAGAGAATATTTCTTGTTTTAGTGGAGGAGCGTGACTTGATGGTGATCGTAAGATTGTGGTTTCGGTTCCTGGACCGGGCGATGCGTTGTGTTCCTGAACAAAATATTTCATTTCATGTTCTTTCAGTTCAGTTACCTGGCAAAATGAATATTGCTTGGATGGACTGGCCTCCCATCCAGGTGGGGAATATATACACCAGTGAATCTGAAAAATCGATCCTATGAGTCTATATGATCCCAAAAGGTACTTTATCCGTTTTTAAAAAAAAATTCCTGTCTCGTGTGCCAAGGATAGAAGTATGAATGAATCGCTATATATTATACATCAATGATAGTACACAGCCGCATATATGGTAAAAAATTTCGGTAATGTTAAACGCGTTTGTGGAATTCTCAGCCACTTTCACACTAATTCACTGCATCCGTCTCTCCACGTATTATACACACACACACACACACACACACACACACACACACACACACATATATATATATATATATATATATATATATATATATATATATATATGTGTGTGTGTGGGTGTACGTACAGATATATATATATATACACACATATACATGCATACATAGACACACATATACATACACATAAATACATGCATACACACATACATACATACTCACACATATATATTGCGTGCGTGAATGTGTGGGTGGGTGTGGGTGTACGTACAGATATATATACACACATATACATAGACACACATATACGTACACATAAATACATACATACACACATACTCACACTCATATATTTGCGTGCGTGAGTGTGTGTGTTTGTGTGTACGTACAAATATATATACACACATATACATAGACACACATATACATACACATAAATACATACATACACACATACATACACTCATATATATTGCGTGCATGAGTGTGTGTGTTTGTGTCTACGTACAGATATATATACACATATACATACATATATAGACACACATATACATACACATAAATACATACACACATACATACATACTCACACACATATATATGCGTGCGTGAGTGCGTGGGTGTGTGTAGGTGTGTAATAATTGCAGGGATAAGTATAATCAAGGCGTTCATTGATCACATCAGAACTTCATGCAAGAACTTGGCTAATATAAGTGTTCCAATAACAGAAGAAAGACCAGTTCTACTTCAGTTAATGATAAAAGGAACACTTCGCGATTTCGATATATGTATATCCAGCAGGCATGTTATATTCTTCACAGAGTAAATAATAACTAATTTAACTGAGGAAAAGAGAAGCCCACTCGACACTACAAACGTTTCTGTAAACGAACGTCATTTATTCCATATTACATACAACGTTATGCTACATATGCAATATATGCCGCATATGTAATAACGTTATCGTTCCTTCACTTTCTCAGGTATAATGATTTGAACCACGATTAAGTTAAGAAATAAAATTGCGATGCAGGATAAATTTCCGTTTCTACGTGGGCGTGTCAATAACATGCAAATAACTAAATGCATATGATTTTTCATAAAGCAAATTTAAAAACGTATTACATGTCAGATAAGCTTCAAGTCTCTTAATCTGAATAGAAATAACATTTATTAAATATTTATAAGTGAAAACATATTCCACTCAGTGATAGTTCATCTTCATTATGACCTGTTTGGCGTCATTAGTCTATTAATATCCAAGCCAGACAGGATCAAACAACAACAAAACAGAGTGCTCAACTTGAATTTGGGAGATACAAATTTCGATTCTCTATAGCGATTGCTGGCCACTTCTTTCAAGGTGGTTCCCCAGCATGGCCGCAGTCTAATGACCGAAACAAGTGAAAGATAATATCCTCCTAAAATTTGTGGCCTTACGCTTATATTAAAAATTAATGTTGGCTTCCATCCATTTGATTTCCGTATTTAACTCTAGTTTATATTTGGCCAATACTAAAGTCTCCGACCGGCAAAAGCTCTGATTTGGGCCTTTATAAGGAACCAATATCTTGACTATTCCGTTTTATCCAGTTGTGTTTCATGTGAGGGGTCGCTTCTTCGTTGATACCATTTCACTTCTGTAAATGTTTGCGACCTTGAGGCAGAAACGTACGCAGTAGTTAACGTGATTTAATTTATATCTAAAGACATCAATAAATACGAAAGTGTAATCGGTGCCGAACGTAGAATCAAGCCAGTGTTCTTATCTATTAAGTAACTTCTATCACGGACACCTACACATTTTAAAGCGAAACTATACAGATTATATCTCTCACTTATCCCACTCCTTAAATCTAAGAGATAACATCTATTACTTTTCTTAGCTAAGAAAATTATCAACAGAAGAAAAATAGCAATCTAATTAGATTTATACTACATGCACTGTAAAAGGAAGATCGTATCCATGGAAAATATCTTACAAAAGCAACTTTTTTTTTATATGTTGTAGTTAATCTCACCCATTCAATAATTATATAATTCAAACTGTATGGCATCGTTTTGTAAAAACAGTTCAGCACTGACAGAGTACAATTAAAATCGTAAGATTTATTTTCTTTTTAGCCGAACCGTCCATCGTTTTTGTAGATCTAAGACTATAATTGTCTAACATATCGTTCATTTAAAATAAGTGGGATGCGATTTGAGCGACTCACCGTCTTAAGGCCTGACAGTATAGCTACGGCTACTTTATGCAATGAGTTATTTACGACTCATTGGTAATGAGTGGGTTAACCCTTTCATTACCAACTCGGCCGAAACCGGCTCTGGCTGTGTAGTACAAATGTCTTGTTTACATAAGATTTGAATTAAAATCTTCCACCAAACCTTAGTCCCAATTTATGTTCCTAACACTAGCTGAATGATAACTAAGTTATTTTACTAAATTCTTTGTTATAGTTGAAAGAAACACAGAGCATCTCAAAATAAATACAGTAACGAAAAGGTTAATTCAAAATTTGGGTGAGATTTGGATACTGTCTCTAGCGTGTTAAACAGTTCCTTAGGAGCTCCTTCGCTGGCTCAGGATGTGAAACATCGTTTAAGATAAAAAATAATATAATAAAAGAGTCTGCTGAAGATCAAGAGATGAGTTCTCGGCAAGTCGAGATAGTGATCAATTAAGATAATTCACAATTTCAAATATTTCCATAACTTCATTATTTATAAGCTTATTTTCTCTATTCTAGTGAAGGCGCATGGCTCAGAGCGTCGAACTTACGATCGTGAGGTTGTGAGCTCGAATCCCGGACCAGGCTGCGTGTTGTGTTCTTGAGCAATACACGTTTTTTCACGTTGCTCCAGTTCACTCAGTTGTAGAAATGAGTTGCGACGTCACTGGTGCCAAGCTGTATCGGCCCCTTTGCCTTTCCCTTGGATAACATCAGTGGTGTGGAGAAAGGAGGCTGGTATGCGTGGGCGACTGCTGGTCTTCCATAAACAACCTTGCCCGGACTTGTGCCTGGGAGGGTAACTTTCTAGGTGCAATCCCATGGTCTGTGTCGTGACCGAAGGGGGTCTCAGATTTTCTCTATTCGAACCACACCAGTATTTATACTGCTATTTTTACAATTTATCATTGTTGCAATTTCATGGTGTTTTCTTGATATATTTCTAAATAGATTCAACAAACGAATTTAATTAAGAAAGTCTTAGTTTAAGCCCACAGCTGCATGCTGTACATACACTGAAATCTCATTGGATCTTTCCTTCCCTTTTTTTCTACTTCATTGATTTTCCTGTTTCAGCTTCCCTCATTCTCTCCTAGTCATCGAATTATTAAATGTTCTATCGTTAAAGTTATTATTAGACAATACAGTAAAAATAGACGCAGACCAAAGTCTATTTTTATCCCTTCCATTAATAAATTTTTAACAATAGATCATAAAATGCTTGGAGTGATTCATTAACGGAAGGAAGTAGTTCGTTAATTAGCTCTTTTAAGAGTGTGTTGTGTTGTTTCTTTTTAGATGAGTGCTTTTCTTTTAATAGCATTTACGAAGATAGATTTAACGGGATAATACACGCACACACACACACACAAAAATGTGTGGTATTTAATTATGTGATAATCTTGAACTTCTCCGGAATAATCTAGACATAAACTGACGCAAAAAGAAAGATATTCTCCTAAATCAAAGAAATGCTATTTTTGAATTTCCTACTAATTCGTAGCACGAACGAATAACTGGCGGAAATTTGTGGTCAAGTATTAATTAAAGGATTCAAATTTCGGCTCAAGGTCAGCAGTTTTGGTGGAAGAATATTATACGGTTACAGCGCTCAACTGGTAGATATTTTATCGATCCTGAAAGAATGAAAAGCGAAGTCGACCGCGGCGAAATTTGAAATCGGAACATAAAGAGCTGAAAAAAAAAACCCTGCTATGCATTTTGCCCGACGCGCTAACGATTCTACCCTTAATTATTGTAGTTTTATTAATTGGTAAATGAAGGGCAGATAAATCTATAGTAGTAATCTTCAATGTAGAGAGTTAAGAATAAGTGTACAATGGTGGTGTGTAGGGGTAAATACTAGAAATATGCGGACGGGACGGAAAAAGACTAAAGAAGGATACTGTCTCCTTTCAAATTTTCAAGAATAATTTGGGGAGGAAGATGGGGTGGCGAGAGAACTGTTGTCCCCATTCTCAATACAGTTTTTGAACGGTAGATGAGGGTAGTAAAAATGAGTCGGACGAATAGGCTTACTGCAATTATAACCCAGCTGTGTGTGCATCCTTCTCATAAAGTCCAATGAAACAGACATGCGCAACTAGCATTCTCACCACTACACTGGATCGAGCTTTGTCAGCTGTTGATATATCCGTTTTAAAACATAGTACGCCAATAAGAAATGTCATCTCAGTACGAACATAGCAGTTAATTTGCATTTACGCGATTTATCTGCATTAAGTAAGATTCATAGATGGCTATATATACACATGATGGTCGCTTCCTTGTATTTGAGTATATTTATTTCTTTATTGCCCACAAGGGGCTAAACATAGAGGGGACAAACAAGGACAGACAAAGGGATTAAGTCGATGACATCGACCCCAGTACGTAACTGGTACTTAATTTATCGACCCCGAAAGGATGAAAGGCAAAGTCGACCTCGGCGGAATTTGAACTCAGAACGTAACGAGGCAGACGAAATACCTATTTCTTTCTATTACCCACAAGGGGCTAACACAGAGGGGACAAGCAGGACAGACAAAGGGATTAAGTCGATGACATCGACCCCAGTGCGAACTGTACGTAATTGTACTTAATTGATCTACTCCGAAAAGATGAAAGGCAAAGTCGACCTCGGCGGAATTTGAACTCAGAACGTAACGGCAGGACGAAATACCTATTTCTTTATTACCCACAAGGGGCTAAACACAGAGGGGACAAGCAAGTACAGACAAAGGGATTAAGTCGATGACATCGACCCCAGTTCGTAACTGGTACTTAATTTATCGACCCCGAAAGGATGAAAGGCAAAGTCGACCTCGGCGGAATTTGAACTCACAACGTAACGCAGACGAAATACCGCTACACATTTCGCACGGCATGCTAACGGTTCTGCCAGCTCGCCGCCTTCCAAATGTTCACATTATTATCCTGTTTCTTTATTACCCACTAAGGGGCCACGAAGAGGGGGACATTACAAGACGAGACATGGGGTACATAAAATAAAATAAAATATGAAGTAAAATGAGATTAGATGTAATGAGATGGAACGGCTTACGAACCCCCAACTCGCAGTTCCGTTTAAAATACAATTATACATACAATTTTACAGTTACAATAATTTTTTACACTTCTACATGTCCATATTACATATATTCAAAATACAACTTTAAATTTTACAATTAATTCTAATTCTTTTATATTAGACGCTCGTCCGTCATTTAATCCAACAGGTCCGTTTGCTCTATAACATCTGGCAATTTATCATGATCATCACCGCACATAATGCGTTATGTGCATAGCATTAAACATCTTTTTTAATTTTATATATGTCTCTTTGTCTATATGATGACGCCTTTCACGTCGTCACCATACAGCTTTGGGTTCACCTTCACCCCGACCAACCCTTTCTTACCTACAAGTCTCTCTCCACTTCTGTATTCTTGATATACATTACAACTGGCCTTCAAGTTTTTTCCTGTAGGCCTTCTTCCATATTTGCATGATTCCAATTGCTCGTTCACTCTTGTCTCCCCATTCTTTTCAACTCTGTGTCCTTGGCCGCTCTCTCGCCTTCCTCTTTTTACTTCCTGTTCTTTGTCTCTTCTCTCTCTTCTGCTATCTTGCTTTTAATTTTTTTTTCTTTTTTTTGATCTTTCGGTGGTGATTCCACCTTGATCTCTTCCTGTCTTCTGTCTTTTCTTCTTCTGCACTCACTCGTTCTTCTTCCTCATCCAACTGGCTCCTCCATTCGTATTTCCTCCGCTTTCGCCTCCTCCACTCCACACACGCATCTCTACACTCCTCCATCACAACCACTGGTGCTTTTGCTTTTTCTCGCGGGCACACATTCTTCTGTGGCCCCTCGACTTACAATTGTAGCAAATTGGGGGTCTTCCCCTCTACCACAACTCGGAGCCGTGTCTCGTCAGGGTAGACCAGCTCCTCCGGGATGTTGTACAGGTCTCGCACGGTAATGTGCGCGAGAACCTGCAACCGTATATCCCCACCATTTCACCTCCGCTGACTTCTCCACCTTCAGTACTTCCACATCATCCTTGCAGTTAAACAGCACTGCTGCCAGCAACCTTTCCATATTAAATTCGGGTGAGATTCTATTGATTCTCATCCTCACTGCTCTCCTTCCGCAGTAACTTGGTAGCAAAGTCCACTTATCCGATTTCAAAAGTCTTGTTGCGTTCTTTTTTGCCTCATTTTTCTGTTCAAAATATACCCACTACCGTGGCATACTTCTTTCCTCTTTTGAAAAATGTGGGTTCTCTCCCCTCAATTTCCTTCAGCACCTTTCTACTTCTTCCATTTCCGCTACTTCAATCTCTTTTTTCGACTCTCCACACACCACGTCCTGTACGTTATAGTACGCTTCTCTGCACTGCTTTCCGCTTTTCCTCCTCCTCCTCGGACGGTGTGACTCTTACGCAGTCACCCTCCCTCTTTAGACTGTGTCGAAATACTTCTGTAGGGTCTTCTGTTCGACCACCACCTCCTCCATCTCCAGCTCACCGGCAACCAGGCCTCTGCCTGCCGCTCGCGCGTAAGTCTGTTCTTGCATTTTCCGGAAAAAAAAATTATTCCACGTCCTCCAACGAATTCGAACTCACCACCTCTTCACTTGAAATAAACACACCAGAATAATCACACCTGAATAAATCCAATCAACTCGCTCAGAAAAATAACACGTCTGAACTCTCCAAATTTTCACATTGTTGTCCTGTTTTTTTATTACCCACTAAGGGGCCACGAAGAGGGGGACATTACAAGACGGGACATGGGGTACATAGAGTAAAAAAAAATATGAAGTAAAAAATGAATTAGATGTAATGAGATGGAACGGCTTACGAGCCCCCAACTCGCAGTCCGTTTAAAATACAATTATACATTACATTTTACATTTACAATAATTTTACAATTCTACATGTCAACATTACATATATTCAAAATACAACTTTAAATCTTATAATTCTGATTCTTTTACATTAGACGCTCGTCCGTCATATATCCAACAGGTCCGTATGCTCTATAACATCTGGCAATTTATCATACCGCACATAGTGCGTTATGTGCATACCATTAAACATCTTTTTTTAGTTTTATGTATGTCCTCTTTGTCTATAATGACGCTTTCACGTCGTCACCATACAGCTTTGGGTTCACCTTCACCCTGACCAACCCTTTCTTACCTACAAGTCCTTCTCCACTTCTGTATTCTTGATATACATTACAACCGCCTTCAAGTTTTTTCCTGTAGGCCTTCTTCCATATCTGCACGATTCCAATTGCTCGTTCACTCTGGTCTCCCATTCTTTTTCAAACTCTGTCCTTGGCCGCTCTCTCACCTTCTCTTTTACTTCCTGTTCTTTGTCTTCTCTCTCTTCTGCTATCTTGCTTTATTTTTTCTTTCTTTTTTTTTTATCCTTCGGTGGTGATTCCACCCTTGATCTCTTCCTGTCTTCCGTCTTTTCTTCTTCTGTGCCTCTCTCGTTCTTCCCTCACTTAACCGCTCCTCCATTCGTATTTCCTCCTCCTCTCTTCGCTCCGTTCGCCTCCCTCCACACACGCGTCCTCCATCACAACCTCCGGTGCTTTAGTTTTTTCTCCGCGGGCACACATCCTTCATGTGGCCCCTTGATTTACAATTGTAGCAAATTGGGGGTCTTCCCTCTAACCACAACTCGGAGTCGTGTCTCGTCAGGGTAGACCAGCTCCTCCGGGATGTTGTACAGTCTCGCACGGTAATTGGCGCGAGAACCTGCACCGTATATCCCCACCATTTCACCTCCGCTGACTTCTTTCCTCTCCACCTTCAGTACCTCCACATCATCCTTGCAGTTAAACACACTGCTGCCAGCAACCTTTCCATATTAAATTCGGGTGAGATTCTATTGATTCTCATCCTCCTGCTCTCCTTCCGCAGTAACTTGGTAGCAAGAGTCCACTTATCCGATTTCAAAAGTCTTGTTGCGTTCTTTTTGGCCTCATTTTCTGTTTCAAAATATACCACTACCGTGGCATACTTCTTTCCTCTTTTGAAAAATGTGGGTTCTCCCTCAATTTCCTTCAGACAACCTTTCTACTCTTCTTCCATTTCCGCTACTTGCAATCTTTTTCGACTCCACACACCACGTCCTGTACGTTATAGTACGCTTCTCTGCACTGCTTTCCTTCCTCCTCCTCGGACGGTGTGACTCTTACGCAGTCACCCTCCCTCTTTAAACTGTCGAAATACTTCTGTAGGGTCCTCTGTTCAACCACCACCTCCTCCATTTCCAGCTCACCGGCAACCAGGCCTCTGCCTGCCGCTCGCGCGTAAGTCTGTTCTTGCATTTTCCGGAAAAAAAAATTATTCCACGTCCTCCAAAGAACTCGAACTCACCACCTCCTCACTCGAAACAAACACACCAGAATAATCACACCTGAATAACTCCAAATAACTCGCTCAGAAAAACAACACGTCTGAACCCTCCAAATTTTCACATTTTTATCCGGTTTCTTTATTACCCACTAAGGGGCCACGAAGAGGGGGACATTACAAGACGGGACATGGGGTACATAAAATAAAAATAAAATATGAAGTAAAAAATTATCCTGTTTCTTTATTACCCACTAAGGGGCCACGAAGAGGGGGACATTACAAGACGGGACATGGGGTACATAAAATAAAAATAAAATATGAAGTAAAAAATTATCCTCCACCTCATGTTCAATCACTAGTTTATATAGTTCACCCTACAGAGAAAGCGCGCGAAAAGAAAACACGCAGCATGGTTTAAATCAGTCACGTGATCAATGGACATTATTTCTCATAGAATTAATTACTGATTCACTATTCGTTTTCTTTTGTAAAACTAGAGAACAGTATTTCGATTTCGAGTAGGACCATTTAAAATTATTTCGTTTTTGGATTTGGTTTGCAAGATTTTTATAGGAGTTCGTGTGTTGAAGCATATTCTGTTGTGTCTGGGGAGAGTCATTTTGTTTTTGTGCCTTATAATGTAACACACTCACCGGTAAAATTTCCACGTTTTCCTTATCTTTATATATAAAAGTGAAGTTGTGTGTCTGTCTCCTACGATTTAGATTCCTAACTACTCCCACATTTTGCGGTGCAGTTTAACCAAAACCGGGTATCTTATAGTCGTGATTCACATCGAGCCCTTCTGGGTATTAGCGCGCGTCTACGATGAGTCTACGATTAAAAAAATTTACCATAATTTTTTTCCATTTTAATGCATTTTTTCGCTATTATATAAGGGAAGTAACTCTCTAAAAATGTCTACGATGAGTCAACGATTTAAAAAAAAATTACCATAATTTTTTTTTCCATTTTAATGCATTTTTTTGGCTATTTTTTGGCTATAACTCTCTTAAAATGCTTATATAGTTATTTCCCTTACAAACCCGAGCAACGCCGGGCGATACTGCTAGTTTTAATTACGAAATAAGTGGAAATTTTACCGGTGAGTGTATTATATTATAAGGCACAAAAAGAAAATGACTCTCCCCGGACACAACATTTAAAATTATAGTTATCAGAATATTTCTCCTTCGTAACAATATGAAGACGTAGCTAATTTCTTAAACATACATGTGCCTATGGTAGAAGATACTTGCAGAGGCGCGCACATATTGTGATAGAACCAGGAACCGTGTAATGAGAAGTGAAATTCTTAACCATAGGTCTTTGTCTGGGATCAAAACAAGTATATGACGATATAAGGTACAATGTTGAAGTGAGGTCAAAAGGAAGGTTCAATTCGCTGTGTATGACGGTGTAGAACTGGTACTGACATAAGGACAGTGGTAATTGATTAAAGCATGAGATATCTATATTTATCGCCAAGTAATTCAATGAAATACTTATTTATCAATAGACAATGTCCTTTGTTCTAACCTCTTGATGACGTCAATGAAAGATACATCACTAAATATATTTTGCTTTTTTTCCAAACACTGTCTCCCACACAATCTCTCTCCACTCAGTACACATACGCACATAAAAGCATACATACAAATATATATATATATATATATATACACGCACATACACACACGCACACCACACACACACACACATACACACACGCACACACACACACACACACACACACACATATTTGTGTATATATACACATCCATGAATACACACAATATTTACTTTACAAACAAGATAAGGGGAACTCAATACCCAGAATATTCATCATAATGTTATATTAGTGTATACAAAGAAAACAATATATATACATTCGTAGATGCATAATACTTACGTACACGCTTACGTAGCTACATGTACAAATATGTGTACACACACATATATATATACACACACAAATACATGTATATGTATATGTATATCCATATATATGTGCATGTGTACGCATGTATACTTATATATCTATATTCATCTCAATCTCACTCTCTATGTTTATATGTGTGTATGTATAAATATATACAATGTATATATGTAATATATATATTTATATATTATTATATATATGTGTATAAATATATATGTATAAATATATATATATATATATATATATATATATATATATATTATATATATATATATATATATATATATATACACACATATACATACAAATATTTATTTATATATACATATTTATATATATATACACCACACACACTTATATAGCCGGCGTGCTGTGTGGTAAGAAGCTTACTTCCTAACCGTATGGTCCCAAAGCCTTGTAAGTGGGTTTGGTAGAGGAAACTGAATGAAGACTCTCGCATATACTGGTTTGGCTACGCTGCATTGAAAAGGGGCAATACCCCGAAACGCGTCTGTAGCTGCCGGCCAAGTAGTGTGGAGCGACTGACCTCCCTTGTTCAAAGGTTTTATGGATACAGTTTGTGTATCAAATAGCTAACTTAAGGCGATGGCCTCATGGAGCTAA
>NC_043014.1:10656147-10716902 GCF_006345805.1 Octopus sinensis | reverse complement strand
TATGAGGTTTTCACGCTAACTACCCGATAATTTCTTGTTAAGATCCCTTATTAAGAGATTATCCTTAATTGTTAAACTTATTCCGAAATACTTTTCATTACCCGACATGCAGTTCGTAAAAAGCCCGCCATTTACGGATATGTGATTTATAAACATTCATGTGCTTGGCCGGAGTGAGCAGTTGTCTGTTCGTCTTCGCTACGTAAGGTTGGTAGTTTATTTATGATGTGTTCAGAATCAGTTCTGCTGATGATCATAAGACGTAAGTTTGAATGTGAAATCACGGTGGTGATACAGAACTAAATTCATTTTTTTAAATGTCTTGCTTTGAAAAACTGCATTTGGGTATGATTAGTGAAATTTTGGTAGTAATGACTTTGTCCCTCTTAGTGTGAGGCATTTATGTGTAATAATGCCCTCTATACAATATAGATATAATTAATTTGTTCAAAAGAAAAAAATTATTTTCGAATTCTTTTCTTTATGAGGTTTTCACGCTAACTACCCGATAATCTTTTTGTTAAGATCCCTTATTAAGAGATTATCCTTAATTGTTAAACTTATATATATATATATATATATATATATATTATATATATATGGTGTGGTGTGTGTGTGTGTGTGTGTGTGTGTGTGTGTGTGTGTGTGTGTATGTATGTATGTATGTATGTATGTTATGTATATATCAAAATAAGCAACAAGGATATCCAGAAGTAATGCCGTACGATCGTTTCATGCAACTCCATTTAATTGAAAAATGCAGTCATTGCATCAATTTAAAATGCAGTGTAATCTTCAGCTGCATAAAAAGACATAGAATTTAATTAGATTAAACACATTAGTATAATTATACCTAAAATCTCCAAGAAGTTAAGGAGATAGACAAAGAACATGCTGTCTCACTCCAGTTTAGAAGTTACTTCTAAAGTGGGGAAGGTGGTAATAGCGTCTTTTGGCGTCTTTTTTACCAGCGCATGGCGAGGCTTATAGCCAAGCCTTTGTTATAATTATGTATATAATTATCAAAATATTTGTAAAATTTACCTATAACTCTTTGTGTTTTTTTTAGCCTTCATTATATATATATGTATATATTATGGCTGCACCCTCGTTATCGAGTATGGCCATTGCACGAAGCTTAACTGTTACTGGTGCTGTGATCGAATGTGACTTTTTAGCCCAGCCAAAGATCTACAATGTCTTGTACAGAATTGGCAACTAAAACTTTTAACGGTAATAGCCGGCTGTGGTTGTAGCTGGGCTTCATGTACCTTTGCATGTCGTTTAAGTCCTCTCACCGAATTACACTCTTCTTCCACATGACTGACAGATATGATTAGTATGGTGTATAACACCACCACCAGTAGCCAGGTTGTCACTCATCTGTCTCGCTTTATGACTACGAAGATGACTCTTGAGTCCAGCTTTACTGAGGCAGGGGTCTGTTATATATATACATACATACATATACATATATACAGATATATATATATATATATATATATATATATATATATATATATAATATATATATATATATCAAATATTTTAAAGTTTCAAAATGAAGAGGTCCAATGAATACCAAATTAATTTATTAATTAATATACATACTCAAACTTTTCTCTGTATGTCGAAGTCATATTTCTGCCAGAATCAACTGTTCTGAGGTTGCATATTGTCGAAAGATCATATCTCATCGGCTGTTCCACCCTACTGCAGTCAGAAAGCAAAAACAAAACATAAGAAAGCAATGGCACGTCGATTCTTAAAAATTCCTGAAACGTGAAATGTGATATTATCTTCTTTTCCACTCTTCCCGTCTGCGATGACTCACGATTGCCATTAGACATCTGTTCACTTGTTCTCGATGGGTATATGGTTAATATATATAAATATAAATATATATATATATATATATTTATATATATATATATCAGACATGTAACGTGTATGGTATTTAATACACCTTCATTCATATTTGTCATGCGAAATGAAGGCGCTGGCAAGTATGAGTTGCTCTTTATATATATATATATATATATATGAGTGGCTGTGTGGTATGTAGCTTGCTTACCAGCCACATGGTTCCGGGTTCAGTCCCACTGCGTGGCACCTTCGGCAAGTGTCTTCTGCTATAGCTTCGGGCCGACCAAAGCCTTGTGAGTGGATTTGGTAGACGGAAACTGAAAGAAGCCTGTCGTGTATATGTATATATATATATGTGTGTGTGTGTTTGTCCTCCCAACATCGCTTGACAACCGATGCTGGTGTGTTCATGTCCCCGTAACTTAGCGGTTCGGTAAAAGAGACCGATAGAAAAAGTACTAGGCTTACAAAGAATAAGTCCTGGGGTCGATTTGCTCGACTAAAGGCGGTGCTCCAGCGTGGCCGCAGTCAAATGACTGAAACAATTAAAAGAGTAAAAGAGTAAAGAGTATATATATAACTCCAAGAAAGTTAGAGGTTGTGATTTATCCTACTAAGGGATAATATCTATCCAATATACTGCTGGTAGTATACCCAATTATTAATACACAAGTGGGGTTTTTTTTGCATTGAAATTACATTATCTAGTGTATTAAATGGGTGAAGATAAAGAGATATTTTACCATTAATTTATAGAGCAATAAGAAAATGGAGGGGATCAATAGGTGGTTCATCAACTTTTAGACATTATATTATGTAAACTTACAATAATATACATACATATTACAATACAATATTACAATAATATACATACATATAACATATTATTCTTTACATATAAGATATATAAGATACAAGTAATTATTATATCCTTATATATTGCTATATTTTATATCTTATATCTTATATCTTATATGTAAAGAATAATATGTTATATGTATGTATATTATTGTAATTATCAGTTTAGTAAATAGATAAATAAGTTTACATAATATAATGTCTAAAAGTTGATGAATCACCTATTGTTCTCCTCCATTTTCTTATTGCTTTATATATATATATAGGGAAAGTTTACGAAAATAAACAAAAGACGAAGGCAGGTGGTGTACAAACAAACAAATGTATTAGTATAGCGCTCAAGAATAGAAAAAGTCTTTTGCGTTTCGAGCCTACGCTCTTCGACAGAAAGATACACAGAAAAAAAAACAAGGAGAGAAACAAGGAGAGAAGAAAAATGTGTGTAGTAGCTAACGATCTATCATGGCATCTGACATCGGACAGACATATATATTACTTTTAAAGTAGTTTCAGCTTGAAAGCTGCGGTCATACATACATACACATATGTATGTATCTATGTATGTATGTGTACCTTTCCTTTTGTGTACCTTTCCATTTGTCTGATTTTTTCTAATCCTTCAATCCCGCTGACCCCTACCCTCTCTCTTCCTTCCACTTGACCGTTGTCCGGCCAGCCATAATCTCTTATTTCCATCTGTGTTCCTGCCTCTAGGCTTTCACTTCATACACGCCAGCTCAATTTGATTCGTTCTCAGTCGAAAGACACCTGTTTTTATATTCTTGTTGTTTGTATTTGTAATTGTGTACGATGTTCTCCATTTTTTGTCTTTGTTGCCGTACACATTCGCTAGCTTTCTTACAAAAAGTTCTAATGCTCTTAGCTTAGACTTTTTTGTGGAGGGCAACCAGGTTGAACTGTCTCAAGTGTAACTGCCCGAAACAGTAAGGACTTTAGTTACTTGACTGAGGAAAGAAGGCCACGAATGATCCGTCTTTTTTTGCCTGACCTTCTAATTGTTGTTTCTTCTGTACGCCTTTGTATTGTCTCTCTGTTTGATTATTTTATTGTCATCTACCACGTTTTTGTTCCATTATAGATATATATATTGATATATATATATATATGTATGAGTGTATGTGTGTGTGTATTTATGTGTGTATAATTGTATGCATACTTATATATATAATGGCCATGTTGATTCGCTAGCCTCTGCACGCATTTTTTTTGTCTCCTTGTTTCTTTCTGTGTTTCTTTTCTGTGTATCTTTCTGTTGAAGAGCGTAGGCTCGAAACGTTAAAGACTTGTTTTATTTATATTCCTGAGCGCCATACTAATACAATTGTATGTTTGTATTCCACCTGCGTTCGTCTTTTGTTTATTTTCATAAAGCTTCCCGTTATATATATATATATATACAAATTATTACATTATATAAAAGGGCTTAGTAAAATAAATTACTTTGCCGCATACTGAACTCGTTAGAAATAGCAGCTAAAAAAACTTTTTATAAAACTATTTCTAACACTTAAAGTGTTAGAATAGTTTCTAACACTTTAAGTGTTAGAAATAGTTTTATAAAAAGTTTTTTTAGCTGCTATTTCTAACGAGTCAGTATGCGGCAAAGTAATTTATTTTACTAAGCCCTTTTATATAATGTAATAATTTGAATTCGCCTTAAATGGTCCCTTTGCATACTGAATACTTGGTGAAATTGATTAATTAATTAATTAATTTTACCCTCAATTGTTGAAATTATATATATATACATATACATTCATGCATATATATATATATATATATATATATATATTATATATATATATATAAGTATACATATATATAAATACAATAAGAGGCTTCCAAATAGGAAAGCCTTGTGCTAGAAAGAGCAGTAGAAAACTCAAAACCACCAAATAAAGATAAATTTTCGAAAGGAATGAAAATTAAAAAGATTTCTAGCACAAGGCTTTCCTATTTGGAAGCCTCTTATTGTATTTCTATACGAATAATATATAGTCTAATGACTAATTCGTTTTTGTGCTAGGCGACTGGTAATAATAATTTATTATTACCCTATTGTATTATATATATATATATATATATATATAATATATATATATATATATATAGACACATATATTAGTATATATACATGCGCACAAACATACTCACACACAGACATACATATGCACTTTTATTGAGTGATGTATGCTCTCCACAACATCAGTTTGTCGTGATATCTTCGTAAAGTAAATGAAATGTGTTTATCCTTTTAAGCGAATAACACCAAATAGATTAATGTAAGATGTACAATACATGTTTTCGAATTAAGAGGCATTTATTATAAGATTGGCAAAATGGGATTTTGTGATGTTCATGAATTTTTTTCCAATCTCATTTGAAGTGAAGCTATTAGTGCCATGTGCCTGTGTGTTATTTACTCTAGAAACAGCCAGGTAATATTTAAGAAATGTTGAATTTGCAGCTTTTATGATATAAAAACAAACAATGGCAGTTTAAGCTGCTTCGCTCAACAGTCACATTTTGTCTGCCTGGATTTCAATTGTTCTTGTTAGTGTAGTACTTTTAGTACGTCTAATAGTGCAACAGAAAGCTCTGTTCGTGCTGCTGCTACAATGCCCAGGCTACGAAAGCACCGTGCTTTGATTTTGACTCGTACAGGTGTAATGTTGACTGACATAAGGAAAATGGCGAGCGACGAGCTAAATTAATATGCATATATAAATTCTGTTGCATCAAATAATGAATGCATCTACCTTCGTCTACCGTTTCTTTCTCTCTCTGACACTTTACCTACATAGGCGCGCTCGCACAAATGGATATATTAACAGAGGGAGAGAAGAAAGGGGCAGGAAGAAAGGGAGAAACAGGGAGAGAGAGAGAAGGAGGAGGTGAAGAAAGAAACACAGAGAGAGCGGGAAATAAAGGAATGCAGATTCCCGGGAAAACTGTTGGATTTCGTTTGTTGTTTATAATTCTGTTTGCATAAAAACATTTTAAACAAACACACAGACACAAACATATATACAACCGTTTCAAATTTTGAGACAAAGCCTGCAATTTTAGAGATAAAGGTAGCAAGTCGATTCTATTGATCTCTAACCTGTCTAGGACTGTATTTTATCGACCTGCACCCTTCAAAGGATGAGAAGCAAAGTTGGGATCAGCAGGATTCGAGCTCTAAACGTAAAGAACCAGAAGGAATATCGCTAAGCGGTTTTGTCCGACATTCTAACGATTCAGCCAAATTACTGCCTGGGTCAGTGGGTCCCAAACTGGAGCCCGCGTATTGCTGGTGGTCCGTGAGGGTGGTATTGTGGGGTCTGTGAGCTAAATTCAAAATTTCACAGGAGTAGCTGTGTGCTAAGTAGCTTGCTTACCAACCATATGGTTCCAGGTTGAATCCTCTCCTCAGACACAACAAAAAAAATGGCCATCTCAAAATATAGCAATATAACGATATATATATATATATATATATATATATATATATATATATATATATATATATATAATATATATATATATATATATATATATATATATACATATATATCAGTGGTGACTCCGGCATTCGGGCTGTTCGGGCTTAGCCAGAGTATAAATTTAGTAAATTGAACGTGAATTTGCAAGCTGATTTAATTTCTGCCAATAATGACTTCAAATATGTAATTTCAGCCAGTAACTCGGGCTCTATTTATTGAGCCGGTCGCAGTTCATTTACTTTCGTTCAACGTCTGGCGGTCGTCTTAGAGATGCCCTCTGTCAAAGAATATCATTCGTACCAGACGTTCTCTCGATATCGTTCACACGCACCTGACTCGGGTTTAAATGTTACAGCCCGAGTTATTATCTGTAATCGTAAAAATTAAAAGTAATTGAAATTCAATTTTTTCTTAAAACAATAAATTTCTATATAGATTAGGAATTAAATTCCAATCTACGAAAAGTTTCCGTTCTACAATATTCTTAAAGGAACGAAAAATTATCCAACAACTCGTGCTAATACGAACGAGCCTGGTAGGTGTAAAGGATTAACTGGTATCTCTTGTCAATTGTCAAGAGTACAGGCAACAGTCAAATCGCTGATGTTAGCTGTGCACTCTGCTGTCGTTATTTGATTGTTGTTATTCTGTGCGTCGTGTTTAGCAGGGTTGCTTTATTTTAACCCTTAACTTAGAAATGGAGAAAGACATAGTGTTAGATATAAAAAAAATAAGCCATTTGAGGTTAGAAATATTGCAGAAAAACGTGAAATTCTTCGAGCAGGCATATGTCACATGTGAAATTTGTGATGAGCTTGAATGACGCTGATGATCTGGTGTTGCCTCTGATATACATATAATCAAAATAAGCAACAAGGATAGCCAGAGGTAATGCAGTATGATCGTTTCATGCGACTCCATTTAATTGAACACTGCAATCATTTCATTACATCAATTTAAAATGTAGAGCCATCCTCAGTTGCACAAAGACATAGAATTTAATTAAATTAGGACACATTAGTATAATTTTACCTAAAATCTCCAAGAATATAAAGAGTTAGACAAAGAAAATGTTTTACCAACAACATCATAGATGTAACTGAATTTTTTTTCTCAAGAAGACACTGCCTGTCACTGATTTTTCTGTTATCTAGTTTTATTACGGGGTGGGGTGTCATTTTTAATTTATAGACTAGTTTATCAGAAAAATTATATTACATACATATAAGAGGGATGGCCACTAAGTGGACATCCATATGCTAGAAGTCGATCCCCTATGTTCTTACCACTATAAGAACATTCCTTTCTTAGTGGTAAGACCATAGGAGGTCGACTTCTAGCATATGGATGTCCACTTAGTGGTCATCCCCCTTATATGTATATATATATATATATATATATATATATATATATATATATATATATGTACTTACGTATATATGCATGCACGTAGGCACACACACAAATACATGCACATCTGTGTGTGTGTGTGTATTTCTGTGTCTGTCTTTGTGAATGTGTAGTGTAATAAGCAAAATGGTTTATAATGGAAGAGGATGAAATACAGTTAGACGGAAAAATGAAATCGAAAAAAAAAAAGAAGTAACAAAACGTATACGAAATGAATATTAAGCTTAGCCTCTTCCAAGAAAATAATAATAATAATAATAATAATAATGATCGCTGCCTTGTGTAATTAAACCTCCCTCGCTGTTTCAGACTACAATCCGAAACCCTTCAATAGAGCCAATAGTTGTCTATGGCTTGGAAACGTGAACTCTGGAGCGGAAACTGGCAGCGTGCCGACACAAAATGGAAAGATCAGCTCTGGGCATAACATATCACGGCAGAAAGACAAACAAATGAATCTGGAAACGGATGAAGGCAGACAATATTCTTACCATTGTAGAAAAGGAGAATACATGTCTGTTAGTTGTTTGCTGTGTGCTTTACAGGGATGTTGCATTAAATACACTTCATCTATTCCTATATATATTTATCTATTTCCTTTTCTTTTGATTATTATTATTATTATTATTATTATTATTATTATTATTATTATTATTACTATTACTATTATTATTATTATTATTATTATTATTATTATTATTATTATTATTATTATTATTATTCAGTAGTTTTATTATTATTATTATTATTATTATTATTATCATTCAGTAGTTTTATTTTTATAGCGTGCTTTCACTTCACTACCGAGCGCAGCTCTGTGTACCTTGGGTATGTGCTGTGATTTGTTGTGATGCTCTGATGGTTATTGTATGGAAAGTGTTCTGCGTAGGATGTGTGCAGTGCCTAGTAGTGCAATTTTCTGTATGTTATATGTGTTTGTAAGTCCTGGTGTTTTTGTTATGTATTTGTCTGAATTATTATTATTATTATTATTATTATTATTATTATTATTATTGAGTGAGAGAGCAGTTCATGCCATCAAAGTGACACTGGGGTAAAATATACGGAGCCCAATATACCCATCATGACTACCCGTCTGATAAAGGTACACCAGGCACATGCATCACAACCATATGTGCGCGATATGGTGATCTCATATCAAGATAAACAGCACATGACCTTGCAGGTGGGGCCCAGTTAGAATTTTCTTCAGGTTGAGTAGCCCATCCCGCTCAAAAGGTCCCTGAATAAGGGTTGTTTAAGGATGTTGAAAGAACCACCCATGTTTCCAGAGGTGAACTATTCAAACCCCAAGAATCCCTCTCAACACATGGCTATGATGCTCCCCCACTACTTCTGCTCGTGATCAGAGATGCACATATCGTCAGCCACTAAGGACATGCTCAACTGGTTAAGGTCAAACAACTGACAAGCAAATCTGTGGTATTGAGCAGAATATTTGCTGTAGCCCATCTTTTATACCAAGACAAAACAATGTACATGATAACACTTCCAATCAGTTAAGATCAGAAGCCATGAGAGCCACTGCCTGGTACTGTTATTATTATTATTATTATTATTATTATTATTATTATTATTATTATTATTATTTTATATTATTATTATTATTATTATTATTATTATTATTGTTATTATTATTTTATTATTATTATTTATTATTATTATTATTATTATTATTAAGGTGGTGAGCTGGCAGAATCGTTAGCACGCCAGGTGAAATGCTTAGCGTCATTTCGTTCGTCTTTACGTTCTGAGTTCAAATTCATCCTTTCGCGATCGATAAATTAGGTACCAGTGAAATAATGGGGTCGACGTAATCGCCTAGTCCTCTCCACTCCAAGTTTTAGGCCTTGCGCCTTTAGTAGAAAGGATTATTATTATTACTATTATTATTATTATTATTATTATTATTATTATTATTATTATTATTATTATTATTATTACTACTAAGGTAGCGAGATGACAGAATCGTTAGCTCGCCGGAAGATATGCTTTACAGCATTTCATCCGTCTTTACGTTCTGAGTTCAAATTCCGCCGAGGTCGACTTTGCCTTTTATCCTTTCAGGATCGATAAAATAAGTACCAGCTGAGTACTGGGGTCGATGTAATCGACTATCCCTCTCTACCAAACTCCAGGCCTTGTGCCTTTAGTGGAAAGGACTATTATTATTATTATTATTGAGTGAGCGAGCAGAGCATGCCATCAAAGTGACACTGGGGTAAAATATACGAAGCCCAGTATACCCATCATGACTACCCGTCTGATAAGGGTACACCAGGCACATGCATCACAACCATATGTGCGCGACATGGTGATCTCATATCAAGATAAACAGCACATGACCTTGCAGGTGGAGCCCAGTTAGAATTTTCTTCAGATCGAGTAACCCATCCCGCTCAAAAGGTCCCTGAATAAGGGTTGTTTAAGGATGTTGAAAGAACCACCCATGTTTCCAGAGGTGAATTATTCAAACCCCAAAGAATCCTTCTCAACACATGGCTATGATGCTCCCCCACTACTTCTGCTCGTGATCAGAGATGCACATAGTGTCAGCCACTAAGGGACATGGTCAACTGGTTAAGGTCAAACAACTGACAAGCAAATCTGTGGTATTGAGCAGAATATTTGCTGTAGCCCATCTTTTATTATTATTATTATTATTATTATTATTATTATTATTACTGAGGTGGCGATATGGCAAAATGGTTACAACGCCGGGCAATATGGTTAGTAATATTTCTTTCGTCCTTATATTTTGAGTTCAAGTCTTTATCGTTTCGGGGGCAATAAAATAAATACTTGTTGAAATTTGAACGCAGAACGTAAAAAGTGACGACAAGCATTTTGTCCGAAGCGCTAATGATTCTGCCAGCCCATCGATTTGAACTTATAATGCACCTACGTATAAATATAAATATACATATAAAGACAGGTTATATTCTTCTTTACTCTAGGTACAAGGCCCGAAATTTTTGGGGAGGAGGCCAGTCGATTAGATCGACCCCGAAAGACGAAAGGCAAAATCGACTTCGGCGAATTTGAACTCAGAACGTAACGGCAGATGAAATACCTATTTCTTTACTACCCACAAGGGGCTAAACATAGAGGGGGCAAACAAGGACAGACACACGGATTAAGTCGATTATATCGACCCCTGTGCGTAACTGGTACTTATTTAATCGACCCCGAAAGGATGAAAGGCAAAGTCGACCTCGGCGGTATTTGAACTCAGAACGTAGCGGCAGACGAAATACCGCTAAGCATTTCGCCCGGCATGCTAACGTTTCTTATTTCTTTATTGCTCACAAGGGGCTACACACAGAGGGGAACAAATAAGGACAGACAAACGGATTGAGTCGATTATATCGACCCCAGTGCGTAACCGGTACTTATTTAATCGACCCCGAAAGGATGGAAGGCAAAGTCGACCTCGGCGGAATTTGGAAAGGATGGTCAATTCATGGCCAAACGAATAACTGAACTCTCAAATCATGTTAACATATCAGATGCACGATAGATTATAACGTGTCCGAAATAATATAATAATGGGTTCAAATTTTGACACAAGGCCAGCAAATTTAAGGGGAAGGGCCTAGTCAATTAGATCGATCCTAATACTCAGCTGGTATCTATTTTATCGCTCCCGAAAGGATGAAAGGTAAAGTCGGCCTCGGTGGAATTTGAACTCGGAATGCAAAGACGGACGAAATGCCGCTATGCGTTTTGACTGGCGTGCTGGCAATTGTGCCTGCTCGCCGCCTTCGAAATAATATAAGTACTGGAAATAAACCTTTCTAACAAGGATTTGAAATAGCAGTGAATTACTCAACTGGAATATGGCTGAATTATTTAGAAAGAACTTTTGTGTAGAATGAGACAAATGGGCGCAGCCGTTTTGGCGCTGGAGATTCGGCATGGCTGGTTGGAGATTTACCTCGTTTTGGTGTTAGAACTTTGTAACACTGGCGGCAAACACATGCGTGCGCGAGAAATATGTACATACAGAGAGTGAGAGGGCCGAGAGTTGAGAGGAAGGAGAGAGAGAGGGGCTGAGACGGTGAGAGTGAGGTTATGAGAGGGAGAACGTGTGTGTGTGTGTGTGTGTGTGTGAGAGAGAGAGAGAGAGAGAGAGAGAGATACATTACCAGCTATAAATTGAATATGACTGACATAAGCACAGTCCTTCTCATATGCATAAACAATAATATTCTCACTAACATAGAGAGAGGAGAGGAAGAAAGAGAGAGGGAGAGAAAAAGATAGGGAGAAAGCGAGAAACATTAAAACGTCTGATGTCAAATCCATCAACGTTGAATCAGCGACGCCAAATTGGCGGTGCCAAAACTGCCGTGCCAAAACGTCTCTCACCTAAGCTTGACATTCGGAACATTACTAACTGCTCGCAATGGCTAAAATAAAACATAGGTAAGTCTCTTGATCTAGGTTACTCCTGCTAATTCAGGATAAAATGTTTGTTCTAAGGGGAAAATATTTGCTAGATTTTATATATTTTTATGAAATCTAATGCAGTCAATACGTTGTTTATCAAATAAAGAATAATAAGAATCGTAGCAAATTTTTTAAAATAACCATATTCCAGAAGATTTCAAAGCTCAGCAAGCAAACAAATTAACGTAGTTTTAGCAAAACAAAATAAAAGAATGAATAAATTCTTCGCCAAAAATCGCTCTAGAAGATACGCCATCATGAGAAAAAAAAAATAACAAAACAAAAAAACAAAAAACAAAAACAAACAAACATGTCAAAATCCTGAAAACCTATTGAAAGTTGATATGAAGAAATAGCATTTTTAATAAGCAAATGTGAGAATGTCCTCGAGGCACGACTATATAATCTGGAATAACACCATCAATGAGAAAGCAAAATAAAACGAATACATCACAGCTGCATGTTCAATGGAATAACCACAGCGAAATTATGCACAACCGGTCCGATATTGCTACGGAAGTAAACTGCTCTCTTGACATGCAAGTAGTTAGGGTATACAGGAGAAAGAAAACATTGACGGATCCAATATGAAAAGTTTGCATATCCAGTATCAATGATACACTTTTGCTAAATCAAAATGTTATGTATCAACCGTTTTAGTTCAAATGATGTTTCACAAAGAATGTAACTGTATAATTTATAAGGGAGACAAATCGTCATATAAACCATGGTAACGAGGGTTTTAGTATTTTAATTTTCTTTCCAGTCTTGCCTCAGGGCAGGTAGCTAGTTAAAAGAAATATACCTAAAATGTCCAACCATATTTATACACACACACACACACACACACACACACACACACACACACCACACACACACACACACATAAATACATGCATACATCGAAACTAACTATGATTTAACTTTTCCTCTCACACTGTCTCCGATGAAAGGATATTATTATTAATTGATATTCTAGAAACAGCTGTAAGCCCTTCTATCTATAAATGCTCTAATATCTATACAACCATGGTTTTTTTTATCTCACTACATAAAAAATTCATAAATACATACATTCATATCTTTTACTTGTTTGAGTCATTTGACTGTGGCCATGCTGGAGCACTGCCTTTTAGTCGAGCAAATCGACCCCGGGACTTATTCTTTGTAAGCCTAGTACTTATTCTATCGTTCCATTTTGCCGAACCGCTAAGTTACGGGGATGTAAACACACCAGCATCGGTTGTCAAGCGATGTTGGGGGAATAAACACAGACACACGAACATATACACACGAACACACACACACACACACACACACACACACACACACACACACACAAATATATATGTATATAAACAGACATACAGGAAGTAAATAGACACCTTTAATTTTCAAAATTTCTGATCTAAGCGTCTTAATGTGTTTTCAGCGGTGTAGAATTTACAATGTAATTATTCTTTTTCATTCCAGGTGCCATTGTATTAAGCATTTGCGAAGAGTAACTATGCCTCGCACAAAAAATTCAGCAGAACTGTCAGATTTTCAAAGAGGTCGTATTGTTGGGCAGTCTGAGGCTGGTCTTAAGCAACGAAAATCTACAAATTCATCTTGCTACTGTTAGTTAGTTAGTTAGTTAGTTAGTTAGTTAATTTGGCTCAAAAGCAAATAGCAAGGCCATGTAGGGGGACATGGAGTTAAGTACAGGGTGGTGTTCATGTAAAGAGTTCAGGCCACTTGAGGTCCAGGGAGGCTTTGAACAAAGCGGTCGTCGGCATCTTCACCATCTCGTCTGGCAGCTTGTTCCACGGATCCGCAACCCGGACGGAGAAAGCTCCTCTCCTTCGATTGAGATGAAATCGTCGCAGGTAGAGCTTTTCGGAATGACCCCGCAGCCGACGCTCTGGAGCAGGAGTGAAGAACAGCTCTTTCGAGAGGTTACACTTCTGAATGACCCCGCAGCCGACGCTCTGGAGCAGGAGTGAAGAACAGCTCTTTCGAGAGGTTACACTTTAATAGAATTATAGTGCAATTCAAAAGCCAAGGAAAAGAATCAACAGATTCTCGTCCCGGCCGACCTGGGCCCCCGCAATGGAAGCTTCGCTGTTTGAAGGGAATTGTGGAAAACGAACCCCGTTCGAAGGCTTCTGACATTGCAAAACAGCTAGAAGTTAGTCCAACAACGTGTGTTACATATCTGCATAAGCTTGGGTATTATGGACAAGCGGCTAGAAAAAAACCTCTCCTTCAACCAATTGATATCAAATACAAAATTTTGAAAATTAAAGGTGTCTATTTACTTCCTGCATGTCTGTGTACTTACACAACTGGCGTTTATGTGCAGGAAAAATTAACACGGCAGCTTTAAACTACTCTCAAACAGTGTACTGAGCACAGCGAATAAACACAATTCACATTATGACCAAATGCACTGTAACGGTTGAGGTTAAAGTGACCTGTCAACTGAATCCTAGCTTGCATAAACTTTAAAATAGTTGTAATCTATTAATCTCTCCGTGGACACAAATGGAAGGATAAAACCTGCGGACAAACGACTTTTACTCTTTAACTTGTTTACTCATTTACTTGTTTATGTCATTTGACTGCGGCCATGCTGGAGTACTGCTTTTTAGTCGAAAAAATCGACCGCAGGACTTAATCTTTGTAAGCCTAGAACTTATTCTATCATCCTCTTTCCCGAACCGCTAGGATACGGGGACGTAAACACACCAGCATCGGTCTGTCAATCGATGGTAGGGGGACAAACACAGACACACAAATATATTATATATATATATATATATATATAATATATATATATATATAATATTATTGGCTAAACTGGCAAAATGACCATTCCTAAATACAACAATATATATATATATGAAGGCGCAATGGCCTTACAATCGCAGCAGATTCGCGATCGTAGGATCGAGGTTTCGATTCCCAGACCGGGCGTTGTGAGTGTTTATTGAGCGAAAACACCTAAAGCCTCAGGAGGCCCTGGCAGGGGGTGGTGCGATCCCTACTGTACACTTTCGCCACAACTTTCTCTCACTCTTTCTTCTGTTAGCCAGCGGGGTGGCGTCATTTGAAGGCTAAAACAATGTGAAGCGCATTGTGACCAGCGATGTGTAGCAACATCTGATAGCCTGGTCGGTCACGTGCTCACGTGATAATATATATTATATAATATATATATATATATATATATATATATATATGTATACGACGGGCTTCTTTCAGTTTCCGTCTACCAAATTCACTCTCAGACGTTGGTCGGCCTGAGGCTATAGAAGAAGAACTTGCCCAACGTGCCCGCAGTGGGACTGAACCCGGGGCCAAATAGTTGGTAAGCAAGCTACTCCTGCGCCTATACCCACTTTGTCCATTCTTTTATATACTACGAAGATACAGTCGAATTCTTTAACTTTTACTTGTTTCAGTTTTGAGACCGCTGCCAAGCTGGGGCAACGCCTTGAAGAATTTTTATCGAGCGATTTCCTCTCACTAAACATACCAACACTGTTTGTCAATCAGTGGGTGATGGTGGGGAGGAAATACAGACACAGAGACACATGTATACAGAAATGTATATAAGGCAGGCTTCTAGCAGTTTCTGCCTACCAAATCCACTCCCAAGTCTTTGGTGGGACCGAGGCTATAGAAGATAGCTGCCCCGGATACCACGCAGTGGGACTGAACCCAGAACCATGTGATTGACAACAAGCTTTTAACCGCACAGCCACGTCTGTACCTGCATAGTCAAACCTGCGCATGCACAACTACGTCTGCACCTGCACAGCCACGCCTGAGCCTGCACAGCCACACCTGCGCCTGCACAGCCACGCCTGCGCCTGCACAGCCACGCCTGCGCCTGCACAGCCACGCCTGAGCCTGCACAGTCACGCCTGAGCCTGCACAGCCACGCCTGCACAGCCACGCCTGCGCCTGCACAGCCACGCCTGCTTCCGCCCAAGCAAGCCTGCACTTGCACAGCCACACCTGCACCTGCGCAGCCACGCCTGTATCTGCACAGCCACGCCTGCGGCTGCACAACCATGCCTGCACTTGCACAGCCACCCCTGCGCCTGTACAGCCACGCCTGCGGTTGCACAACCATGCCTGCACTTGCACAGCCACGCCCGCGCCTGCACAGCTACGCCTGTATCTGCACAGCTACGCCTGCGGCTATACAGCCATACTTGCACATGCACAGCTACGCCTGCGCATGCACAGCCACGCCTGTGCATGCACAGCCACGCCTGCGCCTGCACAGCTCCGCCTGCTTCTGCACAACTACAACTGCGCATGTTTAATAAAAAGGTATATTTTACATTTCAAATGTTTTGCATACAACAAATACATGCACGTGCGTGTGTGTATCTGTGAACATGCATGTGTGTGTACATGTATGCGTGTATGTGTGTGTGTATGCATGTGTGTGTACACGCATGTGTGTGTATGTGTGTATGGACATAATGATAGCTTCACATGTGTACACAAATACACACATAAAATACATACATACATAAATATATGAATATTTTCACACACACACGCATGCATATATATTTGTGTGTGTATGTGCATGGGTTCGTGCTAGTGTGTGCATATGTATGCTTACATAATTACACATAATGCATATATCCAAAAGTACATTCATATTGGAGGCGTGGACTTGAATGTCTGTTTTAAATAATGCGCAATTCGTTATTAAATTATGTAGGAACACACACACACACACACACGCACACACACACACATTCATGTACATACATACATGCATACATACAAGCATACATACATACCTACATACATATAAGCACATATACATACATACAATCAAGCACATATACGTACATACATACAAACATACACACAAACATACATACATAGATACATACAAGAATACATACATAAATACATACATACATACATACATACAAGCACGTATACATACATACACACAAACATACATACATGCATACATACATACATACATACATATATACATACATACAAACATACATACATACATTCATACATACATACATACATACATACATACATACATACATACATACATACATACGTATATACATACATACATGCACACACATATGTCTGGATATGCATATATATATTTACATAAGTTTGAGCGTGCTGGCGAATAGGTTTTATGTAGTAACATACTGAATTAGTGATCCAGGTTCGAATACTGACAACAATCATTTAATTGCAATCGCTGCAGTTGAATTTCTGTCATATTTCCCTAATTTAAAATGGTGAACCCTTTGATTGTTGCACCTGTATGTCAAATACATATTGATACATTAAAACACAAACATGCAAATGTTTTAGACACACACTCATACATACATACATAGATACATGCATATATATTCTTTTACTCATTTACTTGTTTCAGTCGTTTGACTGTGGCCATGCTGGAGCACCGTCTTTAGTCGAGCAAATCGACCCCAGGATTTATTCTTTGTAAGCCTAGTACTGATTCTATCGGTCTCTTTTGCCGAACCGCTAACTTACGGGGACGCAAACACACCAGCATCCGTTGTCGAGCGATGTTAGGGGGACAAACACAGACACAAAAACATACACACACACACACACATATACATATGTACGATGGGCTTCTTTCAGTTTCCGTCAACCAAATTCACTCACAAGGCTTTGGTCGGCCCGAGGCTATAGTAGAAGACACCTACCCAAGGTTCCACGCAGTGGGACTGAACCCGGAACCATGTGGTTGGTAAGCAAACTACTTACCACACAGCCACTCCTATATATATACATATATAAATACTTGCATTACATACATACGCACATATACATTAGCATCTGTATGATGTGCATTATATTTTCATAGAGGTTTGCTAAACACACAGGCACACACACAAGTATATATTTTTTGCAGAATATATTTATGTATATATTATATAGATAATATAGATTAAATACATAAATATACATATATATGTATATATTTATATAGAAATGGAGATTTCTGCATCCATACAGGTATGAGTGCATTAAATGTTAAACCACTCAAAAAATATATATTTTGCATAAAAAGTAATAAATAAATAAATAAAAAAAAAAAAATAATAATAATAATAATAATAATAATAAATTGTAAAATAAAAATAGAATATTCTGTAATATGAAGCCAAAAATTTATCGTCAAAAAAAAAAGAAAGAACGTACAGAATCGATAAAGTATAACTGCGTTCTACGTAAAGAACACGTGAGTTTAATGCAAAGATGTTCTTGAAAATTCAAATAGAATTAGCTGATGTCTGTCTCTACCTGTCATTATTGAATAATGTAAACTGCATGTTTCACGTTAGCTGTTGACAGTTTTAGTCAATCAGGTCTGTGTCGATATAAATATACATCGATATCCAGACAGGGGAGTAATTTCAATAATAGAAAGATTATATAGTAACACATTTCACCACTGATTTACCGCGTGAACGGTAACAAGAACACGTGACTTCTCTAGAAAGATCCGTTCGTCACCAACTCCAAATATGGCGATTGCTTGTTGTTGGTGTTGTTGTTATCGTTGTTGTTGCTGTATTTATTGTGTTCTTTATATGGTAATTATTTGTTGTACTTCGGTGAATGCCTTGCCTCACGCGCTGTCGTTTACTACTTACTAAAATTACTGATCGATTCCCATTCGGAAAGCAACGGCCGTGTTCCTCTCTTTGAATGGAATAGTCCGAGTGTATGTGTGTATGTATGTATGTGTGTGTGTGTGTGTAAATGTATGTGTGTGTGAGATAGTATGCATACACACAGATCTATTGGCTTATATGTGTGAGATAGCATGCATACACACAGATATATGGACTTATGTATGTGTTCGTATGCGGTGTTTTCCATTTCATGTATGCAACCATGCAGAACACATTTTTATGCATGGATTCACATGCATGCTTATCTATGTGCAAACATGCGTATATTAGACGTTGAATGTATCTATATTCTTGTTTGATGCGCTTTTACATACGATAGACATCATTTAGAATTCCTGTTTCATAAATTTATTTTCGCATGCATGTCTATATATATATATATATATATATATATATATATACATATATATAAATTAGACAGTCTATAATTTTCTTGGTCTTATCATAGTCATTTTTTTCTCAGAGACAGACAAATATATATATATATATATATATTGATAGATAGATAGATAGATAGATAGATAGATAGATAGATAGATAGATAGATATGTTTCTTTATTAGCCACACAGGGCTGCACACAGACAGAACAAATTACAAGGTAGAGCTTTTCTTTTGGGGGTAAAAAAAGGGATCGTAAAAGGAAAGAAAGAGGACAAAAAAAAGGGGAGGATTAAAAAAAAAGGGGGGGGGAGAGGAAAAAAAGTTGATCAATAGGGATCGTAATCACAAAAATGTCAATATGAAGTGTAAAGGGGAGGACAGGTGAGGTTTACCCGTGGAAAGAAAAGCCTACGGAAAATACCACGGTAACCTCGGTCAATGAAGTCACATGTTATATTTCTTTTTTCTTTCTTTTTTGAAAATAAGCAACTCTCTGTATTAATTTTTACGGTTCATAGAATCATAGATAGATAGATAGATAGATTGATAGATAGATATACACATACACGGAGGGAAAAGGAGAGAGAGACAAAGAGAAAGAGAAAGAGGGATGGGGAAGCGAGAGAAAGAGTGAGATAGGTTTTGAGAGATGTCTTCACTTCAGTATTAGACGCTCTTTATTTATCGATCCTGAGAGGAAGAGGACTGCAAATTTCTCCTCGGCATCATTTGAACTCAAATCGAGGTGAGCAGGAATCAATAGAGTTAAGCATCCTCTTGAACATACAAACAACGCTTCCAACTCACACACACAGACAGATAGACACACACACACACACACACACACAAACTACACACTACACAAGAGCCCTGTCACTTTACTGCCCCCCTCCCTTACTTACGTCTTTAGCTTTCTGTTGTTAATAAGAACGCGCCTTCCCCATCCATGAATTTAGCTTATAGTCTATATGGATACAGGGATTTTGCATGCGAGCTAGATTGCGTATACATATGCGTAAATGCATTTGTGTGTATATTTTAGTTTTGTATTTATATGTCTGTATATGTATGTGGTCTGCGTACATCTATCTGTGTATGTTGATGTATATATGTATAGTTTAGTATGAGTATGTACTGTTGTGAAATATTTTAATGCATTTTAATATTTTAATTTCAATTTCCATGTATTAATTATATTTCCTTTATTAATGACAATATGTATTTTAACCAAAGATTCGATGTAAGGTTTTTTCCTCGACTTTTATAATTTTATATATTTTTTGTATTTTATATTGAGCTCATTTTTGTTTATCGCTCGAAAATGACCGTTATTTGAAAGGACCAATCAAACAAATCCATTTTTAAAGGTGTAGCATTTATACTAGTCTTGATAGAATTGGCATATCGGTTCTATTTTAACAAAAACTGTCCGACGAGCGGGAACGTGAAACTCAGAGTAACAGGTTTTGTTGTATTTCTGCTGCTTTGAAATAAAGCATATTACTCTACCATGGTATTTGAGTACTCTTTTTTCCACCTTATGTGTTTACTTATGTGTTTACTCCGGTATATATATGTATATATATATATATATATATATATATATATATATATATATAATATATGTAATATATGTACATATATATGTATATATGTAAGTGTGTGTGTGTGTATGTGTGTGTGTATGTGTGTCTTTTGTGTGTGTCGTTTGACTGCACGTGTTGGTGCGTTAATATCTCTGTAATTTAGTGGTTCGGCAAAAGAGAGTGATAGAATAAGTACTAGGCTTACAAATAATAAGTCCTGGAGTCGATTTGCTTGACTAAAACCCTTCAAGGCGGTGCTCCTGCATGGCCGCATTCGAAAGGTTAAAACACGTAAACGAATAAAAGAGAATATACAGGCTTGATATATTCATGGGCCTTCTTACGTCTGATGAGCTGAAGAGATTGTACTTGCATCCTGGAAATTTCCTCTTCAAAGAACAGGCCCTTGTAATAATTTTGATACAAAACAATTTATGCAAATTCCGAGAAATCTATCGTAACCAAAGCAATGGTCCTGATTCCTCGCATTTAATGGTCTGCGAGAGATATTTCCATCGAGAAAATTAGTGTACCGTAGCATCTCAGTTATTGTTGAATATTTCAACTTTCGTGCCTAAATTTCGTTTCTGCATCTGGTTTGCAAGATTCTTTATCAGAATTCGTGTCTCGAAGCAAATTATGTTATGTCTAGGGAGCTACATATTGTCTTAATGCCTTATTATTTCTCTTATTGCTTTCTGTTGAAGAGCGTAGGCTCGAAACGTGAAAGACTTTCTCACATTCCCGAGCGTCAAACTAATACACCTGTCTTCGTCTTTTATTTTTCTGTAATTTCAACTATATCAGTGTGTGTGTGTGTGTGTTTTTGGGCCTGTGAATGTCCCTCATCACCGTTTGACAACAGGTGTTTGTGCGTTAATGTCCCTGTAACGTAGCGGTTCGGCAAAAGATACGCGCTTATGGGCATTTAACTTCCCAGACTGCAAGCTCCTTGATTATTATGCGTGGTGCGAAAGACCAACAAAACTTCTCGTAACACCAAAGATGAACTGAAGGCAAGGATTATTGGCAGCATTCAGCAACTTAAACAAGGAGACCGTCCCGAAGAGTTGCAGGAGATTCCGAAGTCCTCTTGAGGCCGTGGTTGAAGTCAATGGAGGTTTTATTGAATAAATTTACATTTTAGTATTTCAAAATATTCTATAAAATTTTAGTAAACATGTCTGTTAAATGAGTGTCAGTGTTATTTTCATTTTTGCGTAATTTAGACGACTGTGGTATTCACCGCACCCTGTATATATATATCTATATATATATATATATATATATATATATATATATATATATATATATACGACGGGCTTCTTTTAGTTTCCATGTACCAAATCCACTCACTAGCTTGGGTTGATTATTATATTTATATTTGAAATAGTTGAAATACAGAAAAACAAAAGACGAAGACAGGTGTATGAATAACAATCAGTGTATTAGTTTGACGCTCGGAATGTGAGAAAGTCTTTTACGTTTCGAGCCTACGCTCTTCAACAGAAAAGAAATAGAGAAATAATATAGAGAGAATTAAAAAAAAACACTTGTTGATCTAGCGATCAAGCATGGCAACTCTATATATACGGTGAAGCATGGCGACTATATATATATATATATATATATATATATATATATATATATATATATATATATCTATATATATACATATATCTGTAAATGTAATTTTACAATTATTAATCCACGCCGCCATCTCTTCAGTTATCCAGCCATCGGGAAAATGGTATGAAAAATGACCGTTATACAAAAGGAGATTACTGTGTGATTGACCGTTATTAAGACAAAAGAGCTATTCGAATGACCGCTAAGTCATTCGCTGTCTTACCATTTTTATCAATATATATATATATATATATATACATATATCACCGTGATCACCGTGACCGACCAGGCTATCGGACGTTGCTACACATCGCTGGTCACAATGCGCTTCGCATTGTTTTAGCCTTCAAATGACGCCACCCCGCTGACTAAGCGAGCAGGCCAACAGAAGAAAGAGTGAGAGAAAGTTGGGACGAAAGAGTACAGCTGGCGAAAGTGTACTGTAGGGATCGCCCCCCCCCCACTGCCGGAGCCTCGTGGAGCTTTAGGTGTTTTTCGCTCAATAAACACTCACAACGCCGGTCTGGGAATCGAACCGCGAGTCCCGTCCCGCTGCCCTAACCACTAGCCATGCGCCTCCATATATGATATATATAATATATATATATATACACACATACACATACACACATACACACACACACATACACACACACACATATATATATATATATATATATATATACACATGCATACATTCATACACACACATATGTTATTTGTTCTCAAAACAAGTGAAACAGTATAGCAAGTCTTTTCAGTTTTCTTCAGTCTAAGAGAAGGATGTCGGGGAAGAATTTATTTGCAATGAATGCAACTACCGTTCTGTTTAAACTGTTTCCAATCAGTGGTTAATGAACTACGAAAGACAGACAGAAGTGGAATTAAGGTAGAAATATTCAGCATGACGTTGAAATAACTGGTGGGCATAAGAGAAGAAATTTCTGTAACGAGTAGGTCCTTGAATGAGCGGATTGCTAACGAGTACACGGCTCCGGGCTATTTCACTGTTGCTAGGAGTAGATTTTCCTATAAAGCCAATACATTTTATGATGCTATTTTGTGTGCGTATGTGTGTGAGGGAGCGTATGCACATGCACGATCGTGTATGTGTCTATGTGTGTATGTGCGTGTGTTATTTGAATTGTGGTTGTAGTGTTTTATGAGTTTGTGTAACACTGGCACTGAAAACGTTTCTGCTTTATCAGATAGTATATAAATATAAATTCGCCGTTTTAAAGCCTAGCCAGGCACATAGGCACGGTTTCCCGGTTTCTATGTGTTCCCCAGCCGGACGGGATGCCAGTCCAACGCAGCGTTACTAATTTTTGCCAGCTGAGTGGACTGGAGCATTGTGAAATGAAGTGTTTTGCTCAAGAACACAACGCGTCACCTGGTCCAGGAATCGAAACCACAATCTTACGATCATGATGCTGGCACATTAACCACTAAGCCACGCGCCTCCACTTATCAGATTGTATTTGCTGATATTTGCCTCTGTATACTCGAGCGAGAAATTTCTTTTCTTTCTTTATTTCTCTCTCTGCTGTTGGCACAAAGCCTGTATCTTGGGGGGAGGGGGAGATGGTCTATTATATGGCCCCCTGCACTCAACTGGTACTCATTTTATCGAGTCTGAACGGATGAAAAGTAAAGTTGACCTAGGCGAAATCTGAACTCAGAATGAATAGGGGCGGAAGAAATGACGCGAAGCATTTTGGCTGGTATTTTAACAACTCTGCCTGCTCGCCGCCTTCAGCAGGGGAAATACTGTTTTCAAATTTAGACACAGAGCCGGCAATTTTTGAGAGGAGGGTTACGTCAATAGCATCTACCCCAGTACATATCTGGTAACTATTTTATCGACGCCAAAAGAATGAAAGGCAAAGTCTTCCACGGTAGAATTTGAGCTCAGAACCTAAAAGACGGGCGAAATGCCATTTTGCATATATTATATATTTTGCTATATATATATATTTTGCTATATATATATTTATATAATATATATATATATATATACTAATATATATATATATATATATATATAAGTACATAAATGTAGTGAACGCAGGTGTTATCAGATTCTTTTACTTTCGACATATGTTTCGAAGACAACATCGGTTTTATTCAAAGGTTCTCTTTCTTTCCTGATGAGAAGATTACGTTATTTTACACCGTCTATTTCTTTGGAATAAAACCAATGTTGTCTTCGAAACATATGTCGAAAGTAAAAGAATTTGAATAACACCTGCGTTCAACTCCATTTATTTACTTATACTATACAAATGACTGCACATTAACCCGGAGTTTCCACATTTGAATAGGTCGCTACATCCGTGTTACTTGCGTGAATTTTGCTACCCTGGTAACTGTTTATTGAATTTTCCGTGTTAACTGTAAACAAAGCTTAATTCATTCATCCATTTATATATATGTGTGTGTGTGTGTGTGTGTGTGTGCGTGCGCGTGTGTATAATATGTACATGGCTCTCTTCTGTACATGTACAAATGTATGTACACATACATACACACACACGCACACATAAGTGTATGTTAGTGTGTGCATGTGTATGTATGTTGTATATGTATGCATGTATGTATGTATGTATGTATGTATGCATGTATGTACTATGTATGTATGTATGTATGTATGTATGTATATATGTACACATGTATCATTTGTATAGTTCCACTGAACAGATAACAGATATGAATCGAAATAATAAAAAAAAATATGGCAGAATAACTTAGCAACTCTGATTTTATTAGCAGAATGAACCACTCTCCAAAGCACACACACACACACACACACACACATACACACACACACAATAGTTTGCATGTGGGTTTGCGTATCTGTATGTGTTTATACCTGTGTCTATCTATACCCGTTTATGTGTGTGTGTGTGGTGTGGTGTGTGTGTGTGTGTGGTATAAACGTGATCATGAGCATAATGGAGTAGCTTATTATAAACAGCTACATTGATTCAAGGCTACATCTAAGGGAAACACGAGATGAGATTGAATTGAACGCGATATCCCTTACAGAAAAAAAAACAGAAATAGAAATAGAAATATAGAATATAAAAAATATAGGCATATATAGGCGCAGGAGTGGCTGTGTGGTAAGTAGCTTGCTAACCAACCACATGGTTCCGTGGCATCTTGGGCAAGTGTCTTATAGCCCCGGGCCGACCAATGCCTTGTGAGTGGATTTGGTAGACGGAAACTGAAAGAAGTCTGTCGTATATATGTATCTATATATATATGTATGTGTGTGTTGTTTGTTCCCCTAGCATTGCTTGACAACCGATGCTGGTGTGTTTACGTCCCCGTCACTTAGCGGTTCGGCAAAAGAGACCGATAGAATAAGTACTGGGCTTACAAAGAATAAGTCCCGGGGTCGATTTGCTCGACTAAAGGCGGTGCTCCAGCATGGCTGCAGTCAAATGACTGAAACAAGTAAAAGAGAGTAAAAAGAAAGAAGCATATAGAATTAATCAATAAAATATGAAATAAACCAGGGATAATTATCAATGACTATTCTGTTATATGCAACCATTGTTAACATCAGCTATTCTGCCATGTTGATTTTTATGCAATAATTGATCTCAGCATTTATATTCTAGTTTTCGGAGTCCTCGTTTCAGTGACGTATCATGGCAAACACGTCATACTTTTGAGCTAATAGTCCCGTGAGACTTGCCTTGAGTTCACAGAACATGACTCTCCCTTGGAAGGCTCCGATGATATCTGTTTATTTTGGGAAGCCAAATAAAATTATCTTTCTTTCGTTTTTGTTTTTGCTATTATTTCTTTCACGCTGTTCGAAAACTTGTTACGCACGGGTATGTTCTTCGTAACATGAGACACTATATATTTATTTAAAGTTATATTTGAATGATCTTCGGTTTGTTTTTACACAGTTTGCAATCAATGGGTAATTAATCTGCCATGTGTTTTGTTATTTATTTATTTATTTATTATTTTTTATGTTTGCGAAGACGAAACAACTCATTTCGTGTTCCATAATTGGAAATAGTTCAGCGTCCGTTCGCAGATATCCGATGTTATTCTGTCTCCTTCGATTAACGTTGCGAAATGTTAAATAAAACTGTGATAGAATCCAACGGAAAATTCAAATTAAACGGATTCAAATAAACGGGCATAGATAGACACAGGTATAAACACATACAGATACGCAAACCCCCATGCATAAATGTGTGTGTGTGTGTGTGTGTGTGTGTGTGTGTGTGTGTGTGTGTGTGTGTGTGTGTATTTATGGATACGTGCGCGTGCTTTGGAGAGTGGTTCATTCTGCTAATAAAATCAGTTGCTAAGATATTCTTCCATTTTTTAAAATATTCCAATACATATCCGTTATCTGTTCAGTGGAACTATACAAATGATACGTGCGTACACACATACAAACACACATACATGCATACATACATACATACACACATACATACATGGATACATATACTCCCGTATACTTATGTGTGCGTGTGTGTGTGTACATACATTTGCACATATATAGAAGAGGGTGTATGTATATGTTATATACACGCGCACACACACACACATATATATATATATAGTTAATCCAAACATGAAAGCACAAAAAAACACAACGCGAGGACGTGATATACAGTATCATTGATGCTCAGGAAAGAAGGAAAGAAGGAAAGAAGGAGGGTTTAACGTTTCGAGCGGAGCTCTTCGTCGGAAACATAGGAGGAAAGATCCAGAGAAGGGATATATATATAGCATGTTGAAATATAACACACGAGTTGTTTTGTATAGGGAAAATAAGACAAGGTAGAAAATGCTAAAATTATTTTGTCATGAAATACATTTTGTAACAAAGTTAACAGTTTCGGGGAGGAGTGAGGCGTTTACACCGACCTCAGTACACGACTGGTACAAATTTTATTGACTCTAGCAGCATTTGAACTTGGAATATAGACGAAAGAAATACCTGTAAGCATTATGTCTGGCACTATAGCAATCCTGCCAGCTGGTCTTAAAAGGGGTTCAGATATTAGTGTCACTTTTTGGCACAAGGCCAGCAATTTTGGGGTAAGGTGATTACATCGACCTCAGTGCTTAACTGGTTATAATTTTATTGACTCCAGATGGATGAAAGGTGAAGTCGACTCCAGCAGCGTTTCGAGTCAGAAGGTAAAGGCGGACGAAATGCTGTTATGTATTTTCCCGGCAGGCAAACGATTCTGCTGGCTCACCGCTATGAAACGGATCTAAATATTGGTTTCAAATGTTGGCACAAGGCCAGGAGTTCTGGGGAAGTGGGAGAAGGGGAGTCGATTCCCCCGACCCAGCGCTCAACTGTTGCTTTATTTCTCGACTCCGAAACTATTGTTAACATCAGCTATTCTGCCATGTTGTATTTTCTTTTTAATGCAATAATTTATCCCAGCATTTATATTGTAGTTCTCGGAGTCCTCGTTGCAATTTGAACTCAGAACGTAAAGACGGACGAAATGCCGCTAAGCATAAACGTCCGGCGTGCCTACGATTCTGCCAGCTCGCCGCCTTAAAACGGATTCAAATATTAATTACACATTATATATCCTTTTCTACTGTAGGCAGAAGGCCCGAAATTTTGGGCGAGGGGGACAGTCGATTAGATCGACTCCAGTACACAACTGGCACTTAATTTATCGACCCTGTGTGGACCCCAGCTGAATGGATTGGAGCACCGTGAAATAAATCGTCTTGCTCAGGACACAACGCAACGCCTGTTTTCGAACCAATGACCTTGCGATTGTGAACCGTGCACCTCTAACCACTAAGCCACCAAATACCAATGAAAACCACAACCAAAACCGCAACTTCAAAATAAAACAGCAAAAGAAGACCAAATCCAGCGCCAACAACAACAACAACTAAACATACTGCCAGGTACTTCAGCCGAACTCCTCATCAACTTCATAGTTACATGGAAGAGCAACAGCAATCTGATGCAAGGGGATTGCCTCACCATCCTCGTCGTTTTCTTTTGATGTGGTTTACTTATGTTTACTTATGTTTCAGCTTTTATTCTAATATTCTACACGCTGGATATTTATATTTCAAAGTGTTTCCTATCATTGGGTTTTATGTAAACACCCACACTTTATGTCTGTCTTTGTATCCCCGTTCACATCCGGCGACCTAGTGCTAAATAAAATTATTATATTTATTATTATTTGTGGTTAGCTGGCAGAATGGTTAGCTCACCGGGCGAAATGCTTAACTGTATTTCGTCTGTCTTTAGGTTCTGAGTTCAAATTCCACCGAGGTCGATTTTGTCTTTCATCCTTTTGGGGGTCGATAAATTAAGTACAAGTTGCGTATTCGGGTCGATCTAATCGACTTGTCCCCTCTCCCAAAATTCCGGGCCTTGTGCCTTGAATAGAAAAGTATGTTCTGAGTTCAAATTCCACCGAGGTCGATTTTGTCTTTCATCCTTTTGGGGGTGGATAAATTAAGTACCAGTTGCGTATTGGGGTCAGTCTGATCGACTAGTCCCCTCTCCCAAAATTCCGGATCTCGTGCCTTGAATAGAAAAGTATGTTCTGAGATCAAATTCCGACAAGGTCAACTTTGCCTTTCAACCTTTCGGAGTCGATAAATTAAGTACCAGTTACGCACAGGGGTAGATGCATTTGTCTAGCCCCTTCTCCAAAATTTCAGGTCTTGTGTCTATCATAGAAACGATTATTATTGTTGTTATTATTGTTATTGGCAGGATGGTTAACACGCCGGGCGAAATGCTTAGCGGCATTTCATCCGCCTTTATGTTCTAAGTTCAAATTCTACCGAGGTTCCCTTTGTATTTCATCTTTCAGGGTCCATAAATTAAGTACCAGTTTAGCACTGAGGTCGATGTAATCAACTAGTCCCTTCGCTCCATATTTTAGGCCTTGTGCCTTTAGTAGAAAGGATTATTATTATTATTATTATTATTATTATTATTATTATTATTATTTGGTTGGTAGAATCGTTAGACCGTCGAAAAGAGATCCTTATGACTCTTGTTGCGGCTCTTTACATTTTGAGTTAAAACTAAGACGAAGTCAACTTTGCCTTTCACCATTTCGGGGGCCAATAAAATAAAATAAAGTAGTGTAGGGCAGAAACTTCGCTACGGGCTCGTAAGGAAGTTGGTCAGCAGGAAAAGAAAAGGGACATCTGATAGGAGAAGATAAACAAAAGAATGTCAACAGTGAGTGTGAAACGAATCTGAGGGAACTAAACAGAAATAACTGAAGACTTAAGCTCTGATGTACGTAAAGTAATTAATCTTTGATAGATGTATCTCCACTAGGCGCAGGAGTGGCTGCTTACCAACCACATGGTCCTGGGTTCAATCCAACTGCGTGGTACCTTGGGCAAGTGTCTTGTACCATAGCCTCGGGCCGACCAAAGCCTTGTGAGTGGATTTGGTAGACGGAAACTGAAAGAAGCCCATCGTATATATGTATTTATGTATGTGTATGTTTGTGTGTCTGTGTTTGTCCCCCCAACATCGCTTGACAACCGATGATGGTGTGTTTATGTCTCCGTCACTTAGCGGTTTGGCAAGAGAGACCGATAGAATAAGTACTAGGCTTACAAAGAATAAGTGCTGGGGTTGATTTGCTCGACTAAAGGCGGTGCTCCGGCATGGCCGCAGCCCGGTGACTGAAACAACTAGAAGAAAGAAAAAAAAGAATAGTTTGTTTACGTATAGCTTAACAAAGTCGGTTTCCTTGACGTATAGCTTCTCACCCGGACGAGACGCAGATCCGTGGCAGGTGAGCAGCTAGATGCAGGAGGAAAGAATGAGAGAAAGTTGTGACGAAAGATTCAGCAGAAGTTCGCCATTACCTTCTGCCGGAGCCGAATGAAACTTAGGTGTTTCGCTCATAAACACGCCCAGTCTGAGATTCGAATCCACGATTCTTGGACCGCGAGGCCGCTACTCTAACCTCTAGGCCATGAGCCTCCTCTCAGCAGAGTGCATCAAACAAAATGTTAAGTGGCATTTCTTCTGACACTTTACGTTCTAAGTGCAAATCCCACCGAGGTCTTTGCTTTTGATCTTCTACGTGTCGATAAAATAAGTAACAGTTGAGCACTCGGGTCTATGTAATCGAGTGACCCCCACCTTCTGAAATTTCAGGCATTGTGCTAAAAATGAAACTATTATAGGCGCTGTGTGGTAAGAAGTATGCTTACAAGTCACACAACTCCTGGTTCAGTCTCACTGCGTGGCACCTTGGGCGAGTGTCTTCAACTATAGCCTTGGGCCGACCAAAGCCTTGTGAGTGGATTTGGTAGACGGAAACTGAAAGAAGCCCGTCGTATATATGTATATCCCTCTCTCTATATATATCTCTCTCTCTCTCTCTCTATATATATATATATATATATGCATCTGTGTGTGTATGTGTATTTGTGTCTATGTTTTCTCACCACCACTGTTTGACAACCGCTGTTGCTGTGTTTACGTTTCTTTTAGCGTTTCTGCTAAAGACAGCGATACAGTAAGTACCAGGCTAAAAACGAATAAGTTCTGAAGCCAATTGTTTCGACTAAAATTCTTTAAGGCGGTGCTCCAGGATGGCCGCAGTCTAATGAATGGAACAGGTAAAAAAAGATATAATTATTACATGCTAATTTTAATTAGCTGTTTTTTTTTTTTTTTTTATGTTTAATGACAACAAGTCTCCTCAAGGCTTAATGATCTTTCATAGAATCCTTACAGAATACAGGATTGCACTTTTCTGCAAATCAACTCGAAATATTTCAGTTCCGATATCCTTCAGTCTCTTAGGGAGTTGTTTGAGTCTTGTAAAATTGCACCTCATCAGCTGTAGGGACCCACTGACCGCATGCTAGTCAAATCTACTTTCCATTGATATATAGAGAAGCAGTGACCATGCAATCACTGTTATTACACAGGAAGGAGGGTTTAATTTCTTTCTAGTAATTTCTAGTATTATTACGGAGATGTACTTGCATAGCAAGTGACCTGATCTGAGATCGTGTTCTGGAACGAAAACAATTGCAGCATGGATGGTGTTTATAAGCCATTTAAGAAACACACAAAACCGCTAGATTCACTTCCACACTTAAATATAATTTGCCAAAATATTTTCGTTGCTTTGAGACCGCAACCAGTTCACTAACAAAATTCCGTGCTATATATACATATATATATATGTATGTATATATTACGGAGATGTACTTGCATAGCAAGTGACCTGATCTGAGATCGTGTGCTGGAACAAAAACAATTGCAGCGTGAAAGGTGTTTATAAGCCATTTAAGAAACACACAAAAACCTTTAGATTCACTTCAACATTTAAATTTAATTTACCAAAATATTTTCGTCGCTTTGAGACCGCGACCTGTTCACTGACAAAATTCCATGCTGTTGTTATAGTATTATTGAACTTGAGGTATTTGAAACCCAATGTATAGTGACATAGCTATTATCAGGCATTTTGTCTGCGGAGTTAGACAACCAGGCGCAGCTGTTTCGACGCTGAAGGTTTGGCACGGCTGAATGGACACTCTGTGTTGGGGACAATATTTTTGTCACAAAAGACAAGCACGCACACACACATACACACAAACACACACAAACACAACTTTGCGTTCAGTAATATACACATACAGATACAAAGAGGGGGAGAGAGAGAAAAGAGAGAGAGAGAGAAAAGAGAGAGAGAGAGAGAGAGAGAGGATGGAGATAGGGAAGAGAAAGAGATTACAGTTTGATAACTGAACACATGTCATAGGTACATTTCATCTCATACAAATAACGAAATATGCTCGTACACATACTGAGAAGGAGGGGAGAGAAAGAGAGAAGGGAGAAAATCATCATCATCATTGTTCGACCGTGGTCGAGACAATGGAATTTACTGTGTTACGCCAGACTTCACGGTCCATCATAGCATTACGGAGGTCCTGTTGCTGGATGCCTATATCCCTGGAGATTACATCAGGGTAGGAGAGTGTGCACCCTCTGGTATCGCAAGCAGATGGCTTCCAGAGGAGAAGAGTAGAAATTGCCTCGTTTTCAGCTCTGCAACAATGTCCAGCAAACTGGACTCTTCTACCTTTCACAAGAGATAATACAGGTGGAGAGAGAGACAGAGAAAGAGAGAGAGACACACGCACAAGGAGAAATAGAAAGAAAGAGAGAGAGAAAGTGAGAGGGAGAGAGAACGACAAACAAACAGACAGACAGATAAACAGACAGACAGACTGACAGATAGACAGAGAGAAAAAGCTGAGGGACGGAAGGAGGACGGGAGAAAAATTAAAACAAACGAAGTATTAAAAAACATCTGATATCAAATAAATCAGCGTCGAATTATCAACGCCAAGAAGGCGGCGCCAAAACGTCTCATAACATAAGTCTGACACTAACATTTCTCTTACTCTACCCACGCCGTTAGATATTTAATTCTGCACCTGAGGAGTTCAAAAACTCGAACTTTTCTAATATTAAAACATCCTATTTCTATTTAAAAAAACCATGTGTGTTTATACCTGTTTCTCAGTAATTTATAAATGGGATACATTATTTTTATCACAATATATATATATATATATATATATATATAATAATAAATATTAGGGATATATCCAAATTTACAGGGAAAAAATCAGATTTAGGATTAAATCCAATTTTATAGTAAAATATTAAAATATTATTTGAGACAAAACACTATTTTGCAAAACAAACAAGGAAAGACTTAATCAATACATAAAATTTAATAAATAGTCAAAAAAAACCGCCACTACAATCGTTTCTTGTCTTGATCGACAATCTTCAGGTGGACTTCCAATAATTCAGTTACAAATTATGTAATTTGTAACTGAATTATTGGAAGTCCACCTGAAGATTGTCGATCAAGACAAGAAACGATTGTAGTGGCGGTTTTTTTGACTATTTATTAAATTTATGTATTGATTAAGTCTTTCCTGTTTGTTTTGCAAATAATAGTGTTTTGTCTCAAATAATATTTTATATATATATATATATATAATATATTATTATATATATATTATATATATATATATATAATATATATATATATATATATACATATATAATATATATATTATAGTCTTGAATCCGTTTCTATGTTAAAAATAATGTTGAATTCGTTTAATTTTTTTTTCTCCTTGACCTGAAATAGTTTTGGCACCGATACGGAAAGCTGGCGTGATGTAAGTTTATTATTAGAGACATGACCCCAGGATGACTAAGTTGGAAACTCTTCAAAGTAGTCTATCTCAAGGACGGATGTACGTGCCTTGCAAATCTAACTGATACAGATATACATACGGATAAAAATATAACATATATACACACACACACACACGATAATATAAGTATTGATATATATGTGATATGTATATATGCATAAAACATACACACACACATATAGGTATATATATATATATAATATATATATATATTATATATATATTATATACATAATATGAAATATATATATATATATATATATATATATTATATATATATATTATATATTCATGTATACATATATATTTATGTTCATATATACATACGTATATTATCACATTTCCCGTTGTCTATATTTATGCATTGGGGTATGTTATATGTAAACCCAACTGGTTTTTTTACAACAGAATTTCAAGCTATTTCACACGATTTCTGTTGCTATTTCTTTTTCTATTTTTGTTTTTGCCTTTTTTTTAGCTTTTATTCTTGTTTTTTTTTTTTTTTTGAAATGTTATACTTATGTTTGTTGAAAATTTTTGAATATAGTGATAAATGACGAGATTACAGACCTGATTGCCTGTTTTATATCTCGGAGAGGAAGAATCGTTTGAAGAATCTTTTCCCAAATGGGAATGGAACATTTTATGAATACTCTGAATGCTTCTAACGGTTTTATTAGGAGTAAGATTAATACAGAAACCAGACCGGATAAAAGCTTGTGTAGGAAATGAAATTCAGAGTATGAAAAAAGAAAATAAATCTAAAATAACGCAGAACTAACATATATTCTTGAAGTTATAGAGACATTCCAACGTAAGTGGTGTCCATGCATTATTTGATGGGTATAAACCTCCAGGCCAAATTTGGACACAGTGTGAGACAACGGTTGTTATCGTTAGGCCCGACTCATCGTAAAGTCAATACCTATTTCTTTACTACCCACAGTGGGCTAGACACAGAGAGGACAAACAAGGACAGACACACGGATTAAGTCGATTATATCGACCCCAGTGCGTAACCGGTACTTAATTTATCGACTCCGAAAGGAGGAAAGGCAAAGTTGACCTCGGCGGAATTTGAACTCAGAACGTAGCAGCAGACGAAATACCTATTTCTTTATTGCCCACAAGGGGTTAAACACAGAGAGGACAAACAAGGACAGACAAACGGATTAAGTCGATTATATCGACCCCAGTGCGTAACTGGTACTTAATTTATCGACTACGGAAGGATGAAAGACAAAGTCGACCTCGGCGGAATTTGAACTCAGAACGTAACGGCAGAAGAAATACCTATTTCTTTATTGCCCACAAGGGGATAAACACAGAGCGGACAAACAAGGACAGACAAACGGATTATGTCGATTATATCGACCCCAGTGCGTAACTGGTACTTAATTTATCGACTCCGGAAGGACAAAAGACAAAGTTGACCTCGGCGGAATTTGAACTCACAACGTAATGGCAGACGAAATACGGCTACGTATTTCGCCCGGCGTGCTAACGTTTCTGCCAGCTCGCCGCCTTCGTAAAGTCAATACCACCATGACCGATATCCAAACTACAGTGGAGAAGGCTAACCATTGGATCAGCGATGGCTAAAAGAATATTGAGCTTTATTTGATAACCAGTTGATCTAGCAAGCGGAGCCTCATATCAGTGAGGGGTGGTCGGTGTGCATTGATGCCGTCGACAGGTAGGCCCCGAAACGGCGCGCATTCTCTCCTGATGACCCCATACACTTGCTGGCTTTCGGTATGCAGAGTTTTTTTTACTGGTAGCACTTGCATGTGCAAGTTGTTTGCAATACAGAATATTCTCTGATCGTTAAAAGCACCAATATATAGTTATTCATTAATCATGAAATACTTCAAATATTACGGAGATGTACTTGCATAGCAAGTGACCTGATCTGAGATCGTGTTCTGGAACGAAAACAATTGCAGCGTGGAAAGTGCTTATAAGCCATTTAAGAAACACAGAAAAACCGTTAGATTCACTTCAACATTTAAATTTAATTTGTCAAAATATTTTCGTTGTTTCGTGACCGTGACCTGTTCACTGACAAAATTCCGTGCTGTTGCACGGAACTTCAAATATATTTTCTGTGAAAATTACAAAAGAAAACCAAATATTGGGACTTGCTTGACGAGGACTTGTCAAGGGATGACACGCGGTTTCGTTCCTTATTGAAGTCAGTTCCTTCAGCTTTCCAGCTAAATCGATACACTGTTAACTGCAGAAGATTGATCTGGAACACGAAAAAATTTAAGAAAGTCACCAAAGTCATATCGCAGCACAGAACAGTTCAGTGTTTTTGTGGTTTACAAGAAACTGCAGGTGGAACCCTTTCGCTGGCAAAGACTAATTCAGTCTTCAGTGCCCTGAACAGGCGAAGCGTACAGGCCCAGGGACAAACCGCTTGTGATCCTGAGATGTCTGTTGAAAATACAGAAATGATGTCAACAATGAGTTGGAGTAAGAAGACCTTGCGATACCTCTGAGTAGCTACACAAGTTTCTGCGTTGGGCAGAGCACCAATGTTTATTTCGCTTTATCCTACTGTCTTCTGTCTTTTAATTCTTTAGTTGCTTCAGTCCAGTTACGCACTGGGGTCGATGTAATCAACTTAATCCGTTTGTCTGTCCTTGTTTGTCCCCTCTATGCTTAACCCCTGTGGGCAATAAAAATTCTTTTTTTTAATTAAAAAAATAAAAATGTTATTAAACAGTGTTATTTTTGAAACTTCCACGCAAAGCCTATAATTTTAAGCATTTTGGGATAAGTCGATTAAAGCAACACCAGTGTTCTTGTTCCTCAGCAGGTAATTTTTCTTATCAACCGCTGAAAGAGATGAAAGACAGAGTCGGCCTCGGCGGAATTTGAACCCGGAACCTAATGCTTAGACGGAAGAAACGCTGTTAAGCATTTGTTCCGACGCACTAACGATACTAACAGCCCCCGCTACGTTAGTCAACCGTTTTATAACTATACCAACAAGCACCTGAAATAGCTGCCATATTGAATGAATGTACTCGAAATGCAAGCAGACATAACAGCACTGCTATTTTCATCTTCAGACTACTGTAGTAGTAGTAGTAGTAGTAGTAGTAGTGGTGGTGGTGGTGGTGGTAGTAGTAGTAGTAGTAGTAGTAGTAGTAGTAGTAGTGGTGGTAGTAGTAGTAGTAGTAGTAGTAGTAGTAGTAGTAGTAGTAGTAGTAGTAGTAGTAGTAGTAGTAGTAGAGGTGGTGGTGGTGGTGGTGGTTGTGCTGGTGCTGGAGTCATGGGTGCGCGCGGTACTAATTGGAGTGGAACAGCGGTACCTACCCGTGAAGTCACAGAAATATAATAATACAAGCCAATGAGAAGATGTCTATACGGAGCTTAAATGACTCTAGCAGATTAACTATCTTTGTAAAAGGCTATAGTTAGTTTCCATTGATCGTATCCTTTTTCATGTTGAACCTCTGCATTTGTCTCTCTCACACACACACACACAAATGTATATATATATGTATATATATCACTTCTCGTTCGTACCCTCTCAATCACCCTCTCTTACCCTGTCTCTCTCTGCCTGTTTGTCTTTGCCTCTCTATTAGTGATGAGTACTAATATGAATTACTAAGCTAATAGAATAAAAGTAACATCGTTGTCATTAGGAAACCGTTGAATTGCTGTATTAATGAATTGCTGTATTAAGTTACAACCTATTTCTTTATTACCTACAAGGGGCTAAACACAGAGGGGGACAAACAAGGACAGACATAGGTATTAAGTCGATTACATCGACCCCAGTGCGTAACTGGTACTTAATTTATCGACCCCGAAAGGGTGAAAGGCAAAGTCGACCTCGTCGGAATTTGAACTCACAACGTAACGCAGACGAAATACCTATTTCTTTATTACCCACAAGGGGCTAAACACAGAGGGGACAAACAAGGACAGACATAGGTATTAAGTTGATTACCTCGACCCCAGTGCGTAACTGGTACTTAATTTATCGACCCCGAAAGGATGAAAGGCAAAGTCGACCTCGTCGGAATTTGAACTCACAACGTAACGCAGACGAAATACCTATTTCTATTTCTTTATTACCCACAAGGGGCTAAACACAGAGGGGACAAACGAGGACAGACATAGGTATTAAGTCGATTACATCGACCCCAGTGCGTAACTGATACTTAATTTATCGACCCCGAAAGGGTGAAAGGCAAAGTCGACCTCGTCGGAATTTGAACTCACAACGTAATGCAGACGAAATACCTATTTCTTTATTACCCACAAGGGGCTAAACACAGAGGGGACAAACAAGGACAGACATAGGTATTAAGTCGATTACATCGACCCCAGTGCGTAACTGGTACTTAATTTATCGACCCCGAAAGGATGAAAGGCAAAGTTGACCTCAGCGGAATTTGAACTCACAACGTAACGCAGACGAAATACCTATTTCTATTTCTTTATTACCCACAAGGGGCTAAACACAGAGGGGACAAACGAGGACAGACATAGGTATTAAGTCGATTACATCGACCCCAGTGCGTAACTGATACTTAATTTATCGACCCCGAAAGGGTGAAAGGCAAAGTCGACCTCGTCGGAATTTGAACTCACAACGTAACGCAGACGAAATACCTATTTCTTTATTACCCACAAGGGGCTAAACACAGAGGGGACAAACGAGGACAGACATAGGTATTAAGTCGATTACATCGACCCCAGTGCGTAACTGGTACTTAATTTATCGATCCCGAAAGGATGAAAGGCAAAGTCGACCTCGGCGGAATTTGAACTCACAACGCAACGCAGACGAAATACCGCTAAGCATTTCGCCCGGCGTGCTAACGTTTCTGCCAGCTCGCCGCCTTAAATTAAGTTACAACCGTCGCTGTTTTCACCGTGAAATCCAACCAGAATGGAGCTTGGTGTCAAATCTTCAAAAGCTTTAAATAAAATGTTTCAAACTTTTGGTTAATTGATTATATTGGCTCCAGTGCTCAACTGATAGTTATTTTATCGATTTCTGAAGGATGAACGCGACAGAGTCGATCTCGGCGGCATTTGAACTCAGAACCCGAAGAGCAGAAAGAACAACAGCTAAGCATTTTGCCCGGCGCGGTAACGATTCTGCCAACTCGCTCTACATCATGTTAGTAGGTTTGTGAGGGCCATGCTGGAGCACCGCCTTAAGGGGTTAGTCGAAGAAATTGACCCCAGGACTTAGCCTTTGTAAGCTTAGAACTTATTCTATCGGTTTGTTTTGACGAATCGCTAAGTTACGAGTACGTAAACACCCCAAAGTCGGTTATCAAGTGATATAAGGCGGTTGGGGATAGATAGACACACACATAAATACACACACACACACACATATATATATATACATGACAGGCTTCTTTCAGTTTCCGTCTACCAAATCCACTCACAAGGCCCGAAGCTATAGTACAAGACACTTGCCCAAAGTGCCACGCAGTGGGACTGAACCCGGGACCATGTGGTTGAGAAGCAAGCTTACATTCATATATATATATATATATATATATATATATATATACACTCAGGCATACATATATAAGCAAATATATTATACATACATACATATTGACACACACACACACACACACACACACATATATATATATAAAATACACGGCTCTATTTTGAGATTGCTAGTCTTAACAATACTCGCAAAAAATACAGACTGGAGTTGTAGTGCTCCAAATGAGTTATATTTCACTTCATAATTTGAACGGAGGCAATGCAAGCGGAAACTAGTGGAACATAATTAAGATCGACACTCGAAAATCAAATAGATTCAGATATTCATATATTCTTCCACATTTATAACACGGATGTATAAATTCCAGATATAAAGATATGAAAATATATATAAATAAATTTAAGTCAGTGTTATACATAAAACATAAAACACAGTGAATTTACATTTTAAAAGTTATAAAATATTGGTAAAATTAAAAATTTGGGATGATGAAATATTAAAAGGACGTATTAAAAACCTCCGAAAAATAACAGAAATAAAAAATTTCAGAGTTACATCTACGGCCGTTTCAGAGACGTGCCAAGTAATATGATATATTTTATATTATCAAAACTGACACTCCTCTCCTCATCAGGATGTTTTTTATACACACTATACAAAAACAAATACAAAAATACTATATACAATTATATATATATATATATATATATATATATATATCACCGTGACCGACCAGGTTATCAGATGTTGCACACATCGCTGGTCACAATGCGCTTCGCATTGTTTTAGCCTTCAAATGACGCTACCTCGCTGGCTAAGTGAGCAGGCCCACAGGAGAAAGAGTGAGAGAAAGTTGTGGCGAAAGAGTACAGCAGGGGCCCCTACCGGAGCCTCGTGGAGCTTTAGGTGTTTTCATTCAATGAACACTCACAACGCCCGGTTTGGGAATCGAAACCGCGATCCTACGACCGCGAGTCCGCTGCCCTAACCACTGGGCCATTGCGCCTCCACCTATCTATCTATATATATCTATATCTATATCTATATCTATCTATCTATCTATCTATCTATCTATCTATCTATCTATCTATCTATCTATATATATATATATATATAGAAAATAGTAAAAGTGAAAAAACTTCAGACATATTGATTCAAATATTATTTTTTAACCTTTTAAAAACAAGCCTTCTGTAGTTTTTTCACTTTTTACTATTTTCTATATATTCAACCACGTGCTTTCACAAACAACTTTCTCATCTCTCTCTCTCTCTCTCTCTCTTCTCTCTATATATATATATATATATATATATTATATATATATATATATATATATATATCATGTGTGTGAGTGTGAATAAAGAGATTTATGATATTATATGTGTAACTTCTTCGTGAAGGGGCTCCCAACTATTTACATCGCTTTATTTATTAGCGTTTTTCCCTTGGCCAACACGTAATGAATGCTGGATTGATTTTGTGTGCTCCTAACGAAATGACCTAGTTGTGATGGTTCTCTTCCATCAACTAAAGAAACTGCGTAGGAAGGAAAGAGCTTCATTGACGCTGGCTTAAAAGAATAATTATCCATAAGCGTTATCTCGACAACGATACGGGGATATTCGTATTCTCCAGCGTCACAATGTTCATTATAAACATTTATCGATTAAAGAATCAATGTTATCATTCAACATAAACTCTGACCTACGTTCTGTGTTATACAAGCGAAACATAGATTAGAGACGCTAAGCGGTTCTGTCCATATATCACAGTTATGTGGGCACAACAAGCGAAAAAGCCATGTCAGGGCTTCATAAACAAACACAAATACGATGGATGTACAGGCTGGAGTGGTTTAATCATACAACACTGGTTCCAGGTATACGAAGGATGGGATGGCTGTTCCGAACATAGCTTTGAAAGCAAGTATAAAATTACTGGAATTAAGTCGCAAGCATGGCTGTGCAGTTAAGAAGCTCGTTTTGGAACCATACTGTTTCGGGTTCAGTCTCACGACGCCGTACCTTCTAATATAGCACTGAGCCGACATCACCTTAGTGATTGAGTGAATTTGGTTCATGAAAACTGTACAGAAGCCCATTTAATCGGTTTATAGACGAAGAAATCGACCCCAGGATTTATTCTTTGTAAGCCTAGTGCTTATTCTAATCGACATCTTTTGCCGAATCGCTAAGTTACGGGGGCGAAGCAAAGGTACAGATATATACATACATAGATACAACGGATTTCTTTCGGTTTCCCTCTACCAAATCCATTCACAAGGCATTGGTCGCTCTAAGGCTTGGGCAAGTGTCTTCTATTATAGCCTCGGGCCGAATAAAGCCTTGTGAGTGGATTTGGTAGACGGAAACTGAAAGAAACCCGTTGTATATATGTATGTATGTATCTGTGCCTGTGCTTCGCCCCCGTAACTTAGCGATTCGGCAAATGATGCCGATAGAATATATATATATATATATATATATATATATATATTATATATATATAATATATATATATATCTATATATATATATACATGTATATACATATATATATATATATATATATATATATATGTGTATATATATGTACGTGTGTGTATATGTTGTGTGTCTGTGTGTGTGTCCCCAACATCGCTTGACAACCGATGCTGCTGTGTTTACGTCCCCGTAACTTAGCGGTTCGGCAAAAAGCGACCGATAGAATAAGTACTAGGCTGACGAAGAATAAGTCTTGGGATCGATTTGCTCGACTAAAGGCGGCACTCGAGCATGGCCGCAGTCAAATGACTGAAACAAACAAAAGAGTAAAAGAGTAAAGGATGTATACCGCAAGAAGACATTTCATTTGTAACACCTACAACGTAGAACCAGGGCAGGGACCTTCCCCCGACTGACCTGGGGTTAACTTGTTGCTCTAGTATGCATTGACGAGTTTATATTATTGTTATTGTTTAACCCTGATTGAATATGGTTTTGACCAAAAGGTTCTAGTCATAAGCATTTGCTTCGGAAACTGTGCACCGAGGAGCGCAATATACACAGTGGCCTCTTTCTTCCGACGGAAGGATGTGATTTAAAATAAATCTTTGCCGGTCAAATGATCACGCAGTGCCTCTCTCAATGACCCGTGAACCAACATTTAAGAGATGTATAATAATATACGGCGTACTGGCAGAATTGTTCGCACACCGGACAAAATGCTTAGCGGCATGTCGTCCGTATTGAGGTTCTAAGTTCAAATTCCTCTGACGTCGACTTGTCTTTCATCCTTTGTCGATGGAATTATTACCAGTGACTTACACAGTTCCATGTAATCTCCAAGCCCCTCCCTCAAATACCAGACCTTGTACCTATAGTAGAAAAGATTGTAGCATTCTATGTTAAGGCAGCGAAATAGCAGAAGCGTTACCGCCACGGACAAAATATTTAGTAGCCATTCTTCCGACCTCTTTACATTATAAGTTCAAACGTCGCCGAGGTCCACTTTGCTTTACGTCGTTCCAGGATCGATGTAATTGACTTGTGTGGGGGTACAATGGCCCAGTGTTTACGGCAGCAGACGCGCGGTCGTAGGATCGCGGTTTCGATTCCCAGAACAGGCGTTGTGAGTGTTTATTGAACGAAAACGCCTCAAAGCTCCAAGAGGCTCCAGTAGGGGGTGGTGGCGAACCATGCTGTAATCTTTCACCACAACTTTCTCTCACTCTTTCTTCCTGATTCTGTTGTACCTGTATTTCAAAGGGCCAGCCATGTCACACTCTGTGTCACGCTGAATCTCCCCGAGAACTACGTTAAGGGTACCCGTGTCTGTAGAGTGGTCATCCACTTACACGTTCATTTCACGAGCAGGCTGTTCCGTTGATCGGATCAACTGGAACCCTCGTCGTCGTAACCGACGGAGCGCCACCAATTGACTTGTCTCGTTTCACTAAATTTCAGGCTTTGTGCCTAAAGTAGAAAGAATAACAATATTCTAGGTTATATTATAGTCATGCTATTCAAGTTTCAAATTCTATAGATATAAGTATTGTTTTGCCACCTTGTACACCAGGTCGGTAAAATAAATTCACATGTGATATTGGCTTCCTCTCAGAGGAATCTATATTTCAAATGATATTACAGATATGGCATCAAAAGAAATAATTATAACCAGTAAGTCTCATATTACAGTTATCTTTACCTGCATTAGTAATTTAAGCGATAATTTATGAACTTCTCTTCGTCTCCTTTCCCCAACAATATCTTGTCTAAATATAGTTACATCTCCTTCTCCGCCATATTGCTCTCTCTCTTCTTTGCCACAAATCCCGCAGATAGGCGAATATTGACGTCAGCAAATATTAACCTAATTTTGTATTACTCATCGCGGTTATCCCACCCCGTTCTATTTTCAAAGAAACCCCTCAAAAACCCTTTTATCTTCAGTATTCTTAATGAAAACGCTTGGGTTGCTTTTCTCCATTTTTTTTTCTCCTTCTTTTCGTCTTAACTATCTCTCAAAATCCCTTGACCCTATTTATGGCCTTCATAAGTTCCTCATTAACAAGAAATTGATTGAATGGAGCAGAATAAACTAAGCTCTAGCAATCTATTTATTGCTCGCCCCCTTATTTTTTACACAGCAATCTCATTTCCTATTTTTTTCTATTCGCTTATCTTTCATACACATCTACTTATCTATCATACTCTCTCTCTCTCTCTCTCTCTCTCTCTCTCTCTCATCTTTTTCTTATGTCTATACCTTTCTTGCTGTCACCCTGTCTCTCGACAGTGTTATTAATTGTATTTTCTCCATTTCTTTCACTCTAACTGACCCTTACTCTCTCTTCCCCTTTCTATGTCTCACTCGATCTACATACATACATACATACATACATACATACATACATACATACATATACGCATAAATACACACATACATAATACATACACGCATACATACATACTCAAACATATACACATATATGTATATGTATATAGGTGTAAATATGTATATATTTATATGTACATATACACGCACATATATACATATATAAACATATACATACATACGTACATACATACGTAATTCATACATATACATTTATATGATATCTATATCTATCGATTTAATTATCTAATTATCTATCTATCTATCGATCTATCTATCTATCTATCTATCTATCTATCTATCTATCTATCTATCTATCTATCTATCGATCTATCTATCTATCTATCTATTTAATTGTCTATCTATCTATTTAATTATCCATTTATCTTTCTAATTGTCTATCTAAGTATCTATCTATATTTCTAATCATCTATCTATCTATCTATCTATCTATCTATCTATCTATCTATCTATCTATCTATCAATGAATTAATATATCACTATATATACACACACATTCCTTGTGGAGTGTATTTGTATGTTTGTCGTCGCCCCCTCCAACAAACAAAGTTTCTATTTTCTGCCATTAATTCTACACTTGCACATACGTCATTGCATTCTCTTTGTTTTGGTATATCCCGATACAAGTTAAGAATATAGATATGTAATAGTAAGGGGTGGGTTTTTCTCTCTGAAATATACCGTAGTCATACAATAAGAATCGTAGGAATGTTGTGCCAAATATGTTGGATGGATGTAAGAATTGTGGAACTGAGAGACAGACGAAGAAATGTAACTTGATGCGCAACAAGCGAAACTAATCGCAAATATATACCAATTGAAGTTAATTATCGCTTTGAAGTTAATGAATCGCTACCAATATAATATTTGATAATTACCAAATATTTGGGTTTTGTATTGGTTTGAAAAATTCTTGATGTGAACTCATGTGTTGAAATATATTTTGGTGTACCTCGGGAGGGTCGTTATGCCAATAATAATCACGCTCACGGTTTCTTTTTTACTTCTTTATAATTTGTCATTAGGTTAACTTTTTAACCAGTTTACTAATTGATTAATCAAGCAATCAAAGTCCTTTCGTTCTCATTTTCAACCTTCCAGGACCTGCACTTTCTGTGATTAGCCCAATAATTAAATAACCAATCAATTAGTGTATCGGTTAAATAGTCGACCAATTAACAAATAATAAAGAAGTGAAGCAGAACCAGTGTGTGCGTTTATTTTTTGGTATAACGACGGCAGCGAACTGGCAGATCGTTAGCACGTCGGGCGAAATGCTTAGCGGTATTTCGCCTGCCGTTACGTTCTGAGTTCAAATTCCGCCGAGGTCGACTTTGCCTTTCATCCTTTCGGGGTCGATTAATTAAGTACCAGTTACGCACTTGGGTCGATGTAATCGACTTAATCCGTTTGTCTGGCTTAGGCGGCGAGCTGGCAAGGCGGCGAGCTGGCAGAAACGTTAGCACGCTGGGCGAAATGCGTAGCCGTATTTCATCTGCCGTTACGTTCTGAGTTCAAATTCCGCCGAGGTCGACTTTGCCTTTCATCCTTTCGGGGTCGATTAATTAAGTACCAGTTACGCACTTGGGTCGATGTAATCGACTTAATCCGTTTGTCTGTCCTTGTTTGCCCCCTCTGTGTTTAGCCCCTTGTGGGTAGTAAAGAATTAGGTATTTCGCCTGCCGCTAAGTTCTGAGTTCAAATTCCGCCGCGGTCGACTTTGCCTTTCATCCTTTCGGGGTCGATAAATTAAGTACCTGTTACGCACTGTAATCGACTTAATCTGTTTGTTTGTCCTTGTTTGTTCTCTCTCTGTTTAGCCCCTTGTGGGTAGTAAAGAAATAAGTATCGTTAGCACACCGGGCGAAATGCGTAGCCGTATTTCGTCTGCCGTTACATTCTGAGTTCAAATTCCGCCGAGGTCGACTTTGCCTTTCATCCTTTCGGTGTCGATAAATTAAGTACCAGTTACGCACTGGGGTCGATATAATCGACTTAATCCGTTTGTCTGTCCTTGTTTGTCCTCTCTGTGTTTAGCCCCTTGTGGGTAGTAAAGAAATAGGTATTTCGCCCATCGCAATGTTCTGAGTTCAAATTCGCAATGTTCTGAGTTCAAAGAATCGTTAGCACACCGGACAGACTACTTAGTGGTCTTTCATCCGTCTTTGCATTCTGAGTTCAATTTCCATTGAGCTCAATTTTACTTTACATCTTTTTGGGGTTGATAAAATGAGTACCAATTGAATACTGGTGTGGGAGAGGAGGAGTTAATGTAATTGACAAACCATCTTCTCCCACTATCAAATTTCAGGCTGTGAGCCTATAACAGAAATGATTATTGGCATAATATTCCTACCGAGATACAACAAAACGACCATATATTTTGAACACACATAAATGGATATCATGAATATTATTTCTTTTCCACTAAGTTCCATTGCATTTTCTGTTGTGTCTGGGAGAGTCATTCTCTTTTGGTGCCTTATAATTTAACACACTCATCGGTAAAATTTCCATTTATTTCTTTTTTATTACTAAAAAAAATTTTCTAAAATTTTTGTTGCGGCTTGCAATCTTTTCGATAGTGTTAATGTTAAACTAATAGTAATTACATAAAGTAAGCACCAGTCTGATAATATGAACGTGTTACTCTCCCCTCTATGTCAGCTACTTTTCCCTACTTCATAACAGATGGCCTCTACTCCACGACGATTATAACCGTGTGTTGTTTTTACGTCGGCCAATATATCGCAAAAGCAGTTCACACCTTTACGCATTATATCTGCTATAGGCGGCGAGCTGGCAGAAACGTTAGCACGCCGGGCGAAATGCTTAGTGGTACTTCGTCTGCCGCTGCGTTCTGAGTTCAAATTCCGCCGAGGTCGACTTTTCCTTTCATCCTTTCGTGGTCGATATATTAAGTACCAGTTACGCACTGGGGTCGATATAATCGACTTAATCCGTTTGTCTGTCGTTGCTTGTCCTCTTGTGGGTAGTAAAGAAATCGGTATTTCGTCTGCCGCTACGTTCTGAGTTCAAATTCCGCCGAGGTCGACTTTGCCTTTCAACCTTTCGGGTACAAATTAAGTACCAGTTGCGTACTGAGGGTTGATGTAATCGACTTATCCCCTTACTCCGAAATTGCTGGCTTTTGCCAAATTTTGAAATCAATATAATAGTTTCTTTTGACAAAACATAAAATTCTGAAGTATTATGCAGAAGAGATGGGATGTTACGAGCTTCATGTCTTTTAAAAAAAAGTGTTAAAAATGCTAGTAGTATATGTCAGTTTGGAATGAATATTGAAACAAAGCTACTGAACTACTTCTACTGGTGATAGGTTTACATATATTTAGATGAAGTCAGATTGGGAGATGCTAAGAATTTAATATTCTAGGTTCTTATGGCATTCGAAATCCGTCCGCCAAGAGTTAGTGTCGATATTTACGGTCAGTGTCGCTTGTTTGCTTGTTATATTACGGTTGTTGAATTGTTGAATATTGTTATTGTGTGTGTTTAAATACACCATTGTTTTCCTGCTTTGCAGCAGTCCTGTTATCGTTTGCCCCTTGTTTGAGGCGGGAAGCGCTTTTGGTATAACATGAATACTGGTTGTGACATGTTAAGTCTTTCTGGCGTGGATTTGCCAGAAAGTGAATCAATAGAATTATTGGATAATGCAGAGGAGGAGCTGTCAAGAAGAAAAAGGATAATGAATGTTAACAATAGGAAAAGTATCAAAAGGTTTGCAGCTGCGGCCGGCGCTTCGAAGGAAGAGATAATGTTTGAAATGCAAGATTTACTGAAGTACAAGGACATGTTGAAAAAGGCAGGATGCAAAATTGAGTTGGCCTCTCCTTGCAAAGTTACTCAGGATACGTTGAAGAAAAACGGTAATGTTTAAAAAGTTTGTAGTCAGAGATAAAATAGATGTGGGAACAAGGGTTCAAATCGAAAAGCGCTTGGCATTTATATGGCCGGAAATTACGTACTTGGCCAGGGATAACAAATATGCTTCAGTGGAAGTGCGGGTTCAAACAAAGGAAATGGCCAGCATATATAATCGACTTAATCAGTTTGTCTGTCCTTGTTTGTCCTCTCTCTGTGTTTAGCCCCTTGTGGGTAGTAAAGAAATAGGTAAATAAAAAACAGATTCTAGGTTATTTTTTTATAATTTTTCACCACCATTCACCAACGTGAACTAGTTTACGTTGAAAATTATTGAATTAGTCCACATTTATGATGGCTGAGCTAATCCACATGCAACAAATGAATAGTTAATTGAAGGCTTATTAAAGTGTACATATCTTTATATATAAAAGAAAGGTTGTGTGTCTGTCTCCTACGATTTAGATTCCTAACTACTCCCACATTTTGCGGTGCAGTTTAACCAAAACCGGGTATCTTATAGTCGTGATTCATATCGAGCCCTTCTGGGTCTACGATTTTAAAAATAATTTACCATCATTTTTTTCCATTTTAATGCATATTTTTTTTATATAAGGGAAGTAACTCTCTAAAAATGTCTACGATGAGTCAACGATTTAAAAAAAAATTTACCATCATATTTTTCCATTTTTAATGCATTTCTTTGCTATTTTTTGGCTATAACTCTCTAAAAATGCTTTATAGTTATTTCCCTTACAAACCCGAGCAACGCCGGGCGATACTGCTAGTAAAACATTCTTTTTGCCTATTCCTCGGGGAGATCTGAATCTTGCTTTGACTCAGTTTTTTTTTCTGGTCATTTTTACAAGTATTTTTCCCGCGATTGAGTCTTAGTCTCGTTACTGTCTGATGGAGTTACGTTCCTATTGTCACTTATAGCTAAGATATCGAACGGAATTATATGTTTTTCTAGTTACCTCCGCCTTAGCGAAGGCAGAGGTATTGTTTTCAGTAGTATTTGTTTGTTGGTTTGTCCGTGGACAAGATATCTCAAGAACCGCTGGACGGATTCGGATGAAACCTTCAGGGATGTTTGGCCACATGATTGGCACGAACTGATTAGATTTGGTGATCGATCCGGTACCGGAAAAGGATCCTGGGTTATTTGTTATATTTACTTTACATGATTACCATCTTACGTTAACTTTCAAGTCTTTCTCAATTATCTCCCTTTAGACAAACTATTTCGAATGGTGAATTTGTGAACGTTGGCTTGTATTAGATAAAGATAAAGTACTAGTGTTACTAAATTTTCTACAGCCACCTTCATATTCCATGACTACTATTGGTATCAATCAGGTACCGGACAAGGATTCTGGATTATTTTTCTAGTTTTTTGGGGGGTTTTTTTGCTTAATTTTTGAGAGCCGTCGGTTTCATTTTTAGTATTCTAGTTTGTGAGAGCGGTCGAGTTTATTTCAGGTATTCTCAGATATTCTCTCTGGCTAATCGTTGAGAGAACGTTGGTGTTGCCTTGGCGGAGGTTTGTGCTCTCTGATTGCTCTTGTTATCTGATTGATTCTGTCTGTCTGCTGTTTACAAGGCTGCAAAAATACAATAGTTTGAGCGTCGGAATAAAGTTTTCTGCTATTTGTTGATTCCCTACGTTCTCAGTTCGAATTTAGCTAAAGTCAGTTTAGCTTTCATTCCTTCGGTGTCGACAAAATACAGTGCCGGTCCAGTATTGAAGTCGATTTTATTGACTAAACACTCTTCTCAACGATGTGGCCTTCTGCTTACATGAGAAATCAATGTTGTTTAGCTCCAAGTTACACTGGATAGTTCATTCCTGTGTCCAAAAGAATTTTAACTGTGATTCTCACGTATTATTTCCAGACGTAGGACATCTTGGACGACATTTTTAATGTCACCTATTTTTTTTAAAGATAGCAAAATGCGATTTGAGGGGGAGTTGGTTACCGTAAATCCTCGAGTATAATACGCATTTTCCCCCAAAATTTAAAGGTCAAAATCCTTAGTGCGAACTATGTACGAGGTTAAAAATGAAAATTATTTTCTAATTATTTTCTAAGCAATGTCCAAGTCTCTATTTGCTCTCCAGCATTTTGTGATATCGGGCGCGTGAAAATACCTTAAGCTAAGCCTGAAAGCAATGAAATCATAAAAGAATCATCCATAACTTGCAGTAAGCAACATTTATTAAACGTTATTACTGTTATTTTTCTTTATCTTCAAACAAAATGCACAAAAAAGCTACACGTTTGCATTATGTTATATATACAATAATAATAAGGACGTTACCGTATACATTTTTACAAACCAAGGACGTTATATAGACCTCCTTGACTCAAGTTAGAGAAAGGGAACGTATTATACACATGGTTTAGATTTTTCAGAAGTTCAGCCCCCTAAAAATCCCCTGCGTATTATACTTAAGGGCGGATTATACTCGAGGATTTACGGTACTTTTTATGACGGGTTGATGAACAACGTAGAAACGACTTTTGAAAGTGACGCTGTGAAAATTGCACGTTCGAGAAATAATGCGTCTTACAACGCAAATAAAATGAATTTGAGCAATAATAAATCTCTACAGTAACAACCACCCTTAGTGGTTAGCCATATTGAGATGGCTAGTATACTTTACGTTAAAATGAATTTGTTTTCACTGAAAATCGAAACCGAATTCTTTGTTCTTACTCATTTGGGAGAGCTCACCTTTTGTTTACGATTCTTGGATTTTGACGGCTAATAAATCAACTGCAAATCACCTAAAATAATGGGAAGATAGGAATAAACTGCGCAGATGGTTACTGTAAATGACCTCATCATGACAGGCTATTTGGATTCCAGCATCACGTGTTTCTACATGCGACCCGTTTCTACCTAAGTTTATATTCTCGACGTCTGCTTGTTTTAGGGCGTAATTACTTTCCTCGCTCTTGTACAGCAGTTTGTTCATTTTATCTACACTTACCAGCAATTGTCCTTCGCCACTGCACCGTTCTGTTTATACATATGTATATATTACTACTACACCACACTTTCGCATGCACAGACTCCGACACCAACACACACACACATATAAATATAAATATAAATATATATATATATATATATATATATATATTATATATATAATAATATAATATATATATATATATATATATATATATATATTATATATATAATATATACATATATATATATACATATATATACATATATATAACACAGGCATACATGCATATATGTGAGTGTATGGAACATCCGTTTTTACCTGAACCGTCAGCCTAAATTGTTTATTTCACTTTCCACGAAAGAATTTAAACCTCCTTTCTGACCTGAGATATAATTACTTGTAAAGTACGATATTTTCAACAAACATTATTTCAATCTTGATTTTAAACAATAACACTTGGTGCAGAGGACTATATTCAGCTACTTTCTGTTTGGTCCACCTAATAACTCATAAAACAAAAATTCTGAGAAGAAAAAGAATCTTTCAAATGAGAGCCGAAACCATTAGCCAGTACACAATGTTTACATTATTTACATTATTTAGATTCGACGGATATTTGTCTTCATCGTGTTTGTTGTCAACACAATGTTTCGGCTGATATACCCACCTGCCCTCATCAGGTGTCTTGGGGAAATTTCGAACCTGGGTTTTCATTCCTAAGACGATAGGACCATAATTTAAAATAGCGATCATATCAAGTGGCCAGTATGGAAAAATAAACCTTATATAATAATTATTATTAAAATTATGATTAAGAGATAACACCATGCTAGAAATAGCAGTCAAAGCCTGACTCTAAAACCACAGGTGAAAAGATAAAAGAACAAATAAATACTTTTCTATATTTAAGAGATGAGGAATTATGTACATTATTTACATCATTTATATTCGACACCTGAAGAAAGCTGGAGGGTATACCAGCCGAAACGTTGTGTTAACAACAAACAAGATGAGGACAAATATCCGTCGAATGTAAATAATGTAAATAATTCCTCATCTCTTAAATATAGAACTGTATTATCTAATCGGTACGGAGTCGACATGAGACTTCAATGGAGACATATAGAGAAACTTCTTCAAAAACGAGCTCGTCTTTCAAACCATCTGACTTTCTTATGTAGATGTAGAGACTCAAAGCTAATACCGCCTAGCTTGAATATAATGACACTAGTCGATTTACATAAAACTAAAAGAATAAACGAAAGGACAGGACATGCCATCGTCCGTGAGAGGATCCATTACATCAAGATACCTGAAGAAGGCTGGAGGGTATATCAACCGAAACGTTGTGTTGACAACAAACAAGATGAGGACAAATATCCGTCGAATGTAAATAATGTAAATAAATACTTGATGTGGTTTTAGAGTCAGGTTTTGACTGCTATTTCTGGCAAGGTGGTATCTCTTCGGTACCCTTAATTATAATTTTCTCTGTCTGTCTGTCTGTCTTTCTCTCTCTCTCTCTTTTTTTTTCTCTCTCTCTCTCTTTACACACACACACGCACACGCATACATACACACACACACACACACAACACACACACACATATATTGCTGGATTCGAAACTGATTTGTGTCATTTGACGGTGTCTATTTTACGCAACCACTAAACCATGAGAACTGCTTTTCTCGGCGCATAGCTGAACACTCTGATCTGTTTCTGAGTTCTTTCAGTACGTGTGTGTGTGTGTGTGCGTGTGTGTTTTATGACATAAAGGTCACCAACTGCCCGCCCTCAGTAATTACTGAGGGCATGTGGCTGGTAAACACGCTAAAAACATGCAAACAAAAAAGAGTTGCTTGAATGCTGTTATGTCAGACACGCCAATGACGAACACATTGGATTCCCGGTGCGGCCTCTCTTCGATTAAATAAAAATAAAAATAAATAAATGCACCTTTTTAAAGCCAGGCTCATGGGCCCGGTTTCCTGGTTTCAATGGCGTATGTGTTCCCCAGCTGGACGGGACGTCGGTCCATCGCAGCGTCACTCATTTTTGCCAGCTGAGTGGACTGCAGCAACATGAAATGAAGTGTTTTGCTCAAGAGCACAACGCGTCGCACGGTCCAGGAATCGAAACCACAATCTTACGATCATGATGCTGACACCCTAACCACTAAGCCACGCGCCTCCACAAATAAATAAATGCGCCCTTTTAAAGCGTAGCCAGGCTCGTGGGCCCGGTTTCCCGGTTTCTATGGCATATATGTTCCCCAGCTGGACGGGATGCCAGTCCAACGCAGCGTTACTAATTTTTGCCAGCTGAGTGGTCTGGAGCAACGTGAAATGAAGTGTTTTGCTCAAGAACACAACGCGTCGCTCGGTCCAGGAATCGAAACCACAATCTTACGGTCATGATGCTGACACCCTAACCACTAAACCACGCGCCTCCACCTCTTCGATTAATTACCGAACTAAATCTCACTCGAGTACAGAGACATCCTTGAATCTCCTGTCCCTGTCTCCTACAGAGACCTATAAAGCAGACCCAATAGTGCCGCTCCCATAAAAGCGCCTCACGGAGTGTACCATCACCCGTCACCCCACCACACCCCATGAGCTAGAGTCATGTCCACCGTCTGGAAAATAGATAAATATGTTGAACAAACATATCAGGTACAGAAAACAAAACAAGTCGGTCATAGCTAGAACACCGGATGAATGATGAAATTTGTAAACAGAAAAAATCTCTTCCAGTACAAATACCAATAACTTAGTACGTAACAGGTGTTGTACTTGTTCAAAGGTGAAATTCAAAGAAAAGCCAACAAACTCTTGCGCAGAAACCAGTAGGTGCATACATAGCTTCGTGACTGAGTGGTTAAGAAGCTCTCTTTGTAAACTCGTGTTTCCGAGTTCAGTACAAAAGCGCGGCATTTTGGATAAATGTTCTCTAATGTATGCCCGGGTTGTCTAATACCTTGTGAATTTGGTAAACGAAAACAGTTCGGAAGCCCATCGTACGCATGCAAGCAACATACACGCACTCACGCAATGGCTAATGATTAGCATCACGCTTGAAACTCAGAGTACCAACGAATTTGAATAAAACTGTTTTGACCTATACATGTGACTCCCAATAAATGTGTTGAACCTCCTCCTTTCGTTTGTCCTCTCACTTGTGTGTGTGTATATATATATATATAATATATATATATATATATATCTTTTACTTGTTTCAGTCATTTGGCTGCGGCCATGCTGGAACACTGCCTTTAGTCGAGCAAATAGACCCCAGCACTTATTCCTTGAAAGCCTAGTACTTATTCAATCGGTTCTCTTTTGTCGAAACGCTAAGTTACGGGGACGTAAACACACCAGCATCGGTTTGTAAGCGATGTTGGCGGGGGTTCAAACACAGGAAAATTTCTGAGCTGGGGCTCAATAGAAAGTTAGGGATCTTAGATCTGAACAGAATCTGCGCTCTTTCAGCCAAACAAATCAGCATTTATTCGACCCATTCACACAGACACAGACACAGACAGACACACACACGCACACACACACACACGCACACACACACACAAACACACACACACACACAAACACACACACACACACACACACACACACACACGCACATTTATGATGGATTCCATGCACTTTTCTTTCTACCAAATCCGCTCACAAAGTAATGGTTGGCCCGCATCTATAGTGGGAGAGTGACACAAAATGCTGTGCAGAAGGCCGGAACCCGATGCCACATGGTTGCAAACCAAGCTTCTAAACCAGGCCGTAAACCATGTTTGGGATCTTTTCGGTTTGAACGGCAGTTTTTTCTAGCGGTATCATATGAAATTGTCACCCATAATTATGACCCTAGTATCGATCTATTCCATTTCAGTCTGTTTTAGGGTTAGAGTTAGTTAGGGTTAGGGTTAGGGGTGGGGGGAAGGGTGTCTTTTTTTCTTCAGAAATGTAAATAAACCCAATCTGTTTCTTAAACGAGGGACATATTCATACGGCACCGAATGTTTTTTTTTTTTTACCTCAATAGACGTCATTGATTGGTTGAAATTGCAGAAATTGAAGAAAAAAGCAACAAATATCTTACAAACTATAGAATTTTTTCAATAAAACCAAGAGAAAAAGACGTTTTATAAACACATTCTACCAATATACGAAGTTTAAAAGTGTTTAGTTACGTGGAAATTATTTTAAAAAACTGCCGTTCAAACCGAAAAGATCCTATGTTTGCGTTTATAGACTCTGGGGCATCAACCCCAACCCGTTCAGCTTCATAGCTAAGCAAACAAACACAAGCAAATACAAAGCAACACATACGTACACATACCTAATAATCACCTCAGCAGAATATATACATTTGCAGTGGTAAAGCACATTGTAATACAGAGATATCATTGACATTATTACATATACATAAATACATTCCTTACACCGCTACCGCAACACAGTTCTTCAATTAGCCAGTCTCCCCCCTATAAATAAAGGTGAGTACCTTATTCCCCACGCACCAAACCACAACTATACCCGCCTTTTTGTTTTATTTATAGACAAGGATATGCTATTTTCGTCAACGTCAATTTCATAGCTTACTTCCATCGCCAGCTTTCCTGCTGTGTCGAGGTGGATGATAAATATAGAGCACAGCTTCTATTTATAAAGATACTTGGCAGCTATAATTTCAAACTAAACATCGCCCTTAATCGGATGAGCGTGTATCGCATTTATTCTTAGAGAATTGTGGATAACATAATTATTACAGCTTTCTACATTGAAAAAAAAAAGAAAAAGCAAAACTCTCTTCGGGACTTCGCTACTTGCACAATATTAGATGTATGTAACTCTGTGAAGCAGAATTGCAGAATTACTGTTGTGTAAGAACTGATTCGTGAAATAAACGTAAAGGCTAAATACACACGCATCTCTCATTCTATCTCCCTACTATCTTTATATCTATCTATCTATCTATCTATCTATCTATCTATCTATCTATCTATCTATCTATCTATCTATCTATCTATCTATCTATCTATCTCTCTCTCTTCTCTCTCTATTATATATATATATATATATATATATATATATATACGACGAGCTTCAATCAGTTTCCATCGACCAAATCGGCTCACAAGGCTTTGGTCGGCCCGAGGCTGTAGCAGGAAACACTTGCCCAATGGTTAGGGCAGCGGACTTGCGATCGTAAGCTCGCATTTTCGATTCCCAGACCTAGCGATGTGAGTGTTTATTGAGCGAAAACACCTAAAAGCTCCACGTGGCTCCGGCAGGGGGAAGTGTTGCGAAATATATATAATGTATTATTTATATATAATATATATATATATTTTATATACATACATATATATACATATATATATATGTGTATATATATATATATATATATATAATATATATATATATATAATTATATATATATATATATATGTGTGTGTGTGTGTGTGGTGTGTGTGTATGTGTGTGTGTTTGTGTGTACAGTAATTCCTCGCATATCGCGGTTCACCTATCGTATTTTATTATTTAAGCTTCGTCGATTCCTCTTTGGTGTTGCTTTGCATTTACAATAAAATAAATATATGCAAATTATATAAATAATAAAATAATATATACAGTACTCTTTTTACTTTGCGTATTTTCAGCTAACTCGAAACCGCGATCCTACGACCGCGAGTCCGCTGCCCTAACCACTGGGCCATTGCGTCTCCACATACACATATGTATATATATATATATATAGGAAAGCAGAGCATTACTTTTGTCCTGTGTACGTGATGGCTTCTCCAATTTACGTGCCACAATAAAATGCACCCCCTGTGCTAATTAAAATCGTTGTTAGGAATGACATCTAATCATAGAAACAATGTCTACAATTTAGAAAATGAAATTACTGATCATCTGACCTGGACTGAGGCAATTTGTGCTGCAACTGATGGTAGGCTAACCTGAATGTGATTCTGATATGATCATGTTTGTGTGTGTGTGTGTGTGGGGGGCTGATATATATCTGGGGGAAAAAATTAATAACCACCTAGTATAAACTGCTTTCATTTTGTTCAATTATACTTAAAATAGATTATAAAAAATAAAAATGCAATTATGATGATGAAGATGTACAGTTCGTTAATTTCACGAGCAGGCTGTTCCGTTGATCAGATCAACCGAAACCCTCGTCGTCGTAACCGACGGAGTGCTTCCATCCATATATATATATATATAAATTTAACAATTAAGGATAAAATCTTAATAAGGAATCTTAACAAGAAATTATCAGGTAGTTAGCGTGAAAAACCTCATAAGAGAAAAAATCCGAAAATAATTTTTTCACTTGAAAATATTTATTTATATTGTATAGAGGGCATTATTACACATAAATGCCTCACGCTAAGAGGGACATAAGTCATTACTACCAAAATTTAACTAATCATACCTAATGCAGCTCTCGAAGCAAGACATTTAAAAAACTGAATTTAGTTCTATATCACCTGTGATTTCGCAATTAACGTATTAAATACGTCTTTTATTCATCAGTAGAACAGATTCTGAACACATCATAAATAAACATAACCAACATACCTAGCGAAGCCAAACAGACATCTGCTTCCCTCAGCGAAGCACATGGAAATGTTTATTCATCATATATTCGGTAAATGGCGGGCTTTTTCGAACTGCATGTCGGTAGGAAAAGGTTTTTCTTCGGAATAAATTTAACAATTAAGGATAAAATCTTAATAAGGAATCTTAACAAGAAATTATCAGGTAGTTAGCGTGAAAAACCTCATAAGAGAAAAAAATCCGAAAAGTTTTTTAAATGTCTTGCTTCGAGAGCTGCATTCGGTATGATTCGTTCAATTTGGTAGTAATGACTTATGTAATGACTTAGCGTGTGGCATTTATGTGTAATAATGCCCTCCATACAATATATATATATATATATACTTTATTAAAAAGCAGCAAAAACATCAGAGTTTCACGTTCCCGTTCGTCGGACAGTTTTGTTTAGAATGGAGCAAGATAAAATTATATGCAGAAATACAATTACTTTGATAGATACGCGTTTGAAAATGGTTTTGTTTCAATGGTCCTTTCAATTAACGGTCTTTTCAATAACCGGTTGCAGGAAATAACATATTGCCGTTTAAAATCATATTATTATAAAAATCAAAGAAAATCAAAAATAGCTTATGAAGTAGGAAAAGGCCTGAATACCTAGGGTAAATAATTAGCTGTGAAAATAATAATAAATTAATAAATTGAAAGATATACTTTTTTTACCCGTTTACTTGTTGCTGTCGTTTGACTGTGGCCATGCTGGAGCACCGCCTTTTTAGTCGAGCAAATTGACCCCAGGACTTATTCTTTGTAAACAGTATTATTCTATCGGTTTCTTTTCCCGAACCGCTAAGTTACGGGGACGTAAACACACCACCATCGGTTGTCAAGCGATGTTGCGACGACAAACACAGACACACAGACATATACACTCACACACACACACACACACACACACACACACACACACACCACACACACACACACAAATATATATATATATAGATATATACGACGAGCTTCTTTCAGTTTCCGTCTACCAAATCCACTCACTAGGCTTTGGTCGGCCCGAGGCTATAATAGAAGGCAGTTGCCCAAGGTGCCACGCAGTGGGACTGAACCCGGAACCATGTGGTTGGTAAGCAAGCTACTTACCATACAGCCACTCCTACGTCTATATATCCGTTAAAAACAAAATGTCACGCTAGATTACATATACATTTAGCAATATATACACATACCAAACAATCTATAACGTACGTATATACACTAAACATACCGACGCAGGTACATGGCTACATACATATACAGATACATATAGGCAAGAAATATAAATATATACAAATACATATATAAGCATATTACTCTACCTCTGGTATTCGAGTACTATTCTTTCCACCTTGTTCCACATTTATGTGCTTACTCTAGTATACATATATATATATATATATATATATAAACTTGTACATGCATACACACATCGTTTCTAAGTGTTGAACTCGAACTAGATAAAGCTTTAAAGAATAGTATTTTGAATATTGAATTAAAAAGCCTTTTGACTATACATACTCTCTGTCACTCTCTTTTTTCACTCCATCTCACACTTCTCTCCTCCTCTCTCTCATACACATACGTAAGCGCGTGCACATCCACACACACTCAGACACGTACAATCACTCTTACACAAAAAACATATACACACGTGTGTATATATCTATGTATACACACGTGTGTATCTGCTTTCGCTGTTTTCCTCTTCTCTTATCACTATGAAGTGAGTTCTACGAAAATAATTTCGATGCTTCCATTTCAGGATGGCCTATAGAATTTGTATGATTAGACCCATAGCCAAAATCTTATATATAGTAAAATTAGTCATATATAGATCATAATTTAAAAAATTTAAGGTGTTGGTGTAAACGTTTCCCCAAATTGTCAGTAAACAGAGAGCTACATCTCTGCAGAGCTGGAGGGTAATGTTATCTATCTATATATATATAAAGCTGAAGTTGTCTGTGTATGGCAGGTTTGGTAGCCGTCAACTAACACTATCTCCTCCAAGACCCTGCGGTCTAGTATAGTATATTTCTTATTATTTGATTATAAAGAATTCTTTATAATTCTTTATAATCAAATAATAAGAAATATACTATACTATCTTTCAATTTAACATTCATAGATGACTAAAAAAAACTTCCCTGCAAACTTGAAATTGGAATTTTTTCTAAATTTAATCTAGCTTTAAAATTAATAAGGCTTTCCCCTAGTTATAAAATACTATGCCTACTCATAATAATAAGTGATAGGTTTTTCCCTGTTATTTTTTTCTCTAAATTACACTCTCTGTAAATGGGATTAATGACCATTTGACATTGACCTAGTTTCTCTCACCAAATAGTAGTAATTGGCATTTGTTAGTGGCAATTGCTGTCTTCAACATGAATTCCTTCTATGGTATTCTGAAACCTCCTTTACCCCATTTCTACAATTAAAAAATCTTTATTACTTCTAACCTTATAGCAGTTAGGAATAGCCATATCTTGGTCAGTCAGTGGAAGGACTTTAAATTCTAAGCTACATCTTTATCTGTATATCTACCTTCTCTATAATGTTGCCACTTGATTTGAAAACTTTTATATTAATGGAAAACCTCTATCATTGGCTGATGAGTACTCAACATCTTACATCTGTTGTAATACTTACAACATTTAATAAAATGATGTTGTACGAAACGATTGTACCAAATTACCGGAGTCATTCTTGTTGCTTATTTTGATTATAATCACCCCACAAATTTTTATGGATAACACCATACAAAATTCTGGTGCATCTAAATTACGTACCATATTCATTCGAATCTAAATTTTTGCTGAACTTATATATATATATATATATATATATGTGTGTGTGTGTGTGTGTGTGTGTGTGTATGTGTGTGTGTGTGTGTGAGTGTGTGTGTGTGTGTGTGTGTGTGTATGTGTGTGGATCTACCATCTCCCTTTCTGTACCATTAATTCTTTTAACCACTCTTCCTTTTCTTTGCTTCTTTCTTCTTTCTCCGTGTACTTAATAAAAGTACATCAAAATATTTCTGTCATTTATGACTATACATACATATATACATACATACATACATATATATATATATATATATACTCTTTTACTCTTTACTTGTTTTAGTCA
>NC_043014.1:10644888-10656047 GCF_006345805.1 Octopus sinensis | reverse complement strand
GCTCGACACGTAAAAGACTTGTTTTATTTCTATTCCTGAGGCGCCTTACTATACAATTGTTTGTTTGTACTCCACCTGCCTTCGTCTTTTGTTTATTTTCGTAAGCTTCCCGTTATATATATATATATATATATATATATATATATATATATATATATATATGTATGCAATATATACGTATGAATGTATGTATGTATGTATATATATATATATATATATATATATATATATATATATATATTATATATAAATGAATGCATATGCATGTACATGCATATTTATATATGCATGTGTATATATGTGAGCGCCGAGTGCATATATGTGTTTCTGTATAAGCGTTTATGTATACATTGCCACTTACGTACAAACGTATGTATAAGCACAAATAATTAGATCATGTTATACACATATGGATACACAGAGATGCTCATTATAAACACGCGTAACTTAAGATACTCTGCTGGCGTCTCTGGTTAATTAGTTTGTTTTTCCTTATAGCTAACAAATGGCTTACATTCTACACACACTTCCTAAATCCTTATATATACTCTCTCTTTTACTTGTTTCAGTCATTTGACTGCGGCCATGTTGGAGCATCGCCTTTAGTCGAGCAACTCGACCCCGGGACTTATTCTGTTTTTGTAAGCCCAGTACTTATTCTATCGGTCTGTTTTTGCCGAACCGCTAAGTGACGGGGACGTAAACACACCAGCATCGGCTGTCAAGCAATGCTAGGGGGACAAAGACAGACACACAAACACACACACACATATATATATATATATATAAAGGCGGCGAGCTGGCAGAAACGTTAGCACGCTGGGCGAAATGCGTAGCTGTATTTCGTCTGCCGTTACGTTCTGAGTTCAAATTCCGCCGAGGTCGACTTTGCCTTTCATCCTTTCGGGGTCGATAAATTAAGTACCAGTTACGCACTGGGTCGACGTAATCCGTTTGTCTGTCCTTATTTGTCCCCTCTGTGTGTAGCCCCTTGTGGGTAGTAAAGAAATATATATATATATATATACATACATATATACGACAGGCTTCTTTCAGTTTCCGTCTACCAAATCCACTCACAAGGCATTGGTCGGCCCGGGGCTATAGCAGAAGACACTAGCCCAAGATGCCACGCAGTGGGACTGAACCCGGAACCATGTGGTTGTTTAGCAAGCTACTTACCACACAGCCACTCCTGTGCCTTATATATATATATTTGTATAGCAACCTGCGGATATATGTTTGTATATATTTGTGGATATGTGCATATACGTTTTGTGTATGTTTATGTGCAGACAAGCATATGTATGCGTGAGTGTGTTTGAATTTTTTTTACCGATGTATTATATATGCCTATGGTTGTGTATATAGATATGCGTTCGTGTGTAGACACTAAAGTCATTTTGCACGTTTTTGCGTTCTACTGCATAGACACACATCTATCTATCTATCTATCTATTTATCTATCTATCTATCTATCTATCTATCTATCTATCTATCTATCTATCTATCTCTATCTATCTATCTATCTATCTATCTATCTATCTATCTATCTATCTGTCTGTCTCTGTCTATCTATCTATCTATCTATCTATCTATCTATCTATCTATCTATCTATCTATCTATCTATCTATCTATCTATCTATCTATCTGTCTGTCTCTCTCTATCTATCTGTCTGTCTGTCTGTCTGTCTATCTCTATGAACTCGGAAAAATTTAAAACAGAGAGCTACTTACTTGCAAATAAATGTGTTAACAGGAGACATTATTGACCGAGGTTAACGTGGTCTTTCCGTAGGCTTTTCTTTCCACGGATAAACCTTATCTGTTTCCCCCTTTACACTTTACATCATGATATTTCTGTGATACGCGATCCCTATTGATAGTTTTTTCTTTTGTTTTCTTTTTTTACGATCCCTTTTTATCGAAAACCTACCCCCCGCCTTTTTTTCTCCCCTAAAAGAAAAGCTCTACTATGCAATTTACCCCCTCTGTGTACAGCCCTGCGTGGCTAATAAAGAAACATATCTATCATCAGAGGGAAAAAAAGATGTACCTTTGGATGTTATATTTGGGCTTCTCAATTCGTTTCATTCCCCTAAAATACTAGGTATCGAACCAGTATTTCCTTCGATGCAATCATCCCTTCACGAGGTCAACATATCCTCTCATTAAATATGTATGTATGTATGTGTGTGTGAGGGTGTGTGCCTGTGTGTATCGATGTTTGTGCATCGATATACCGCGAGAAGATTCAGTACAACCTGAGCAACAGGTTAAACCCTATTTTTTAGTCTTAAAGGAATGTAGATGATTATGTAAGATATATCTAAATTTGGATGTAGTTGCACTTATACAGTAACGTACCTTCAAAAATACGTTAAGGTAGCCGGCCGCATTCTCAAGTACATACATGTCGTAATACAATCAGCTTAAGATTACAGTTGGTACTCACGGCGTAATCCAACCACAATGACAATAAGTATAATACTAATCACATCCGCAAATGTTTGGAAAAGACAAATGTAGATACTCGAAAACAATATAAGAAAACGATAATACCTATTGACGATAAGAGGCGTCATATGCAAATAGATGGAGTAATCTGATTAAAAAGTCAAGGACTTTCCTTGGAAGCCTAAATGAATTGGAAGCCCGGATGAATTGGATTAGATGCTATCCCTCAATCTTCCAGAAGTAATCGTATTGATTACATAGATACCAAGCTGTACCTGGATGAGAAGACACTACGAGAATAGATGTCTTTAAGCTTAAACCAACACCAAATAGCAACGGTACAAGTATAATAAATAAGCTACGTGAGTGAAATATTTGTGCTTCAACTGCTCTTTCGAAATTCATGTAACTTTGGATATCACTAGAATTTTCTTTAACCCTTTAGTGTTAAGATTATTCTGTCAAATGTGATGTTTATTTAAAATGGTTTGAATTAATCATGCATTATCTTGTAGTTTAGAGATTTCGGTGATGTGATTTTTTAGTTTTAGAACGACATGGTAGGGCTGAGGTGAAAGGTGAGATCTGGTCAGTTTCAATATATAACAGGTTAAATATTTTGGCCAGATATGGCCGGTTTGAATGCTAAAGAGTTAAGGCATGAGAAAGTAATTCCCGCCACTTTAGTAGATATAGTAAAATCCTTAATACACACAGCAAAATTTGACGACTCCACAACACCAAATCTAGCATAAAAAATAGCAGCAATTAATTAGAAATTAAGCCGGATTAGTAATAGGAAACGTGCTTTTAATTATCAAAGTAACAATGACAATCCTACGTCCACTGTGAATATAACATCTCATTCTATTACCGATAATACTACAAGTGCATCCTCTTCTAATTCAATAAACTACGGCTAGCTGATAAACCTAACATGTGCTGCTGTAAAGATCCTGTTAAGTGCTCTTTAAATAATTAATATCTTAAGGCTAATTTAGTATGCAAATGTTCAGTTACAATACTAAATAAGGTACGTTACTGTGTAAGTGCTACTGCATCCAAATTTAGATACAGCTTATATAATTATCTACAGGCGCAGGAGTGGCTGTGTGGTAAGTAGCTTGCTAACCAGCCACATGGTTCTGGGTTCAGTCTCACTGCGTGGCATCTTGGGCAAGTGTCTTCTGCTATAGCCTTGCGAGTGGATTTGGTAGACGGAAACTGAAAGAAGCCTGTCGTATATATGTATATATATATATATATGTGTGTATGTGTGTGTGTTTGAGTGTGTGTGTTTGTCCCCCTCACATTGCTTGACAACCGATATTGGTGTGTTTACGTCCCCGTCACTTAGCGGTTCGGCAAAAGAGACCGATAGAATAAGTATTGGGCTTACAAAAGAATAAGTCCCGGGGTCGAGTTGCTCGATTAAAGGCGGTGCTCCAGCATGGCCGCAGTCAAATGACTGAAACAAGTAAAAGAGTAAAAGAGTATACCTTTAAGAATAAAAAAAACAGAGCTTAATACCACGTTAACTTAATTTGTATGGGATCTCAAATGAGGTATATTAGCTATTTCTTATCGTTGCCAATTACACATACAGTACCCCCGTACAAAAATGATGGATTGAATTGCAGCGTTTGTAAAGTAGAAGCACTAGATGTCCTTACATGTAAGTCTCTTATAATTCACATAAGTTATTGATTCGGTGTTCCCAATAACTGAATAAATCCTTCTCAAAATTTCGATTAATTCATTTAATTGAATTAAACAGCGTTCTGCATAGCGCCCTAATTCATTTTGTGAATTTTAACTCTGTCCCTGGGAATCTATATAATGTCCTCCGCAACTCGAAACTAACCGCTTTTGTAATTTCTCATTAACTAAGCAATTTATTTAGTTGAATTTTAATTGATCTAATCCTGTCTGACTATAATTATGTGTAATATTCTGTACCTTTATATTAGCGTATTGTTTTCCTTCTGTTTTTTTTTTAGTCATTTCTCTCTTTGTATTTTTTACTTTGTGAAGGCTCATGGCTCAGTGGTTAGACCGTCGGGGACACAATCATGAGGTAGTGAGTTCGATTCCCGGACCGAGCAAGGCACTTTATTTCAGGAGAGGAGAGGCTGGTATGCATGGGCGACTGCTGATCTTTCATAAACAACCTTGTCCGGACTTGTGCCTCGGAAGAGAACTTTCAACCGAAGTGGGTCTTTACCCGTTACCCTATCTTATACTTTATATTTTCATCAAGCTGTTAAAGGCTTAATTAGCAAGATATGGTAGTAAACTAACGTCTTTGTGAATCTCTTTGCACACACACACACACACACACACACACCACGTGATCGACCAGACTATCGGATGTTCTTATACACCGCCAGTCACGATGTGCTTTGCATCATTCCAGCGTTTGAACGACGCCACACCGCCGGTTAGGTGAGCAGGTCAACATTCTCAACGATCGGATAGCCTGAATGGACTGGAGCAACGGGGAAAATGAAGTGTTTCTTTCAAGAACACAACGCGTCGCCCTCTCCGGGAATCGAACCCACGACGATATAGCGACCGTGAGTGCAATATACTAACTAATAGGTCACTCGGATCTTTTCGGTTTGAACAGCAGTTTTTTCTAGCGGTGTCATATGAAATTGCCACCCATAATTATAACCCTAGTATCGATCTATTGCATTTCAATCTGTTTTAGGGTTAGGGTTAGTTAGGGTTAGAGGTGGGGGAAGGGTATCTTTTTTTCTTCACAAATGTAAATAAACCCAATCTGTTTCTTAAACGAGGGACATATTCATACGGTACAGAATGATTTTACCTCAATAGACGCCAGTGATTGGTTGAAATCGCAGAAATTGAAGAAAAAAAACAACAACAAATATCTTACAAACTATAGAATTTTCTCAATAAAGCCAAGAGAAAAAGATGTTTTATAAACACATTCTACCAGTATACGAAGTTCGAAAGTGTTTAGTTACGTGGAAATTATGTTAAAAACTGCCGTTCAAACCGAAAAGATACGGTCACTCACCTATACACACACACACACACACACACACACATACGAAATTAGTCGGTTTCTGGCTTGTCATTGTTTTCAGTCTCTGGCCGTTAAAATAGATTTAACGCCGGGAACTAATGAACCATCTATCTCTATAGACATGAGTGAATTCCTGATAACATGACAACATGCTGTCTATAACATATTCCATTGTCTACTATAAGTGCGCCTTCTAATCATATTAAACAAACAAGTGTCTAGATCGGTGTTAGCTTTGTAAACGAGTCTGACGATGTAATCAGTAAAACTTTTATTTAATATCGTACGGATTTATATAATTTATGCTTTTGTAGCCTGTCACGTTGATTGATGTAAAACATTCTACTCCTGGTTATTGAACCTATTGTTTACTGATTAGAGGAAATAATGCCATCATGTTCATTAGGTTTCATGTTTAGCACATATAAGCATACACACACACACACCACACACACACACATACGAAATTAGTCGGTTTCTGGCTTGTCATTGTTTTCAGTCTCTGGCCGTTTAAAATAGATTTAACGCCCGGGAACTAATGAAACCATCTATCTCTATAGACATGAGTGAATTCCTGATAACATGACAACATGCTGTCTATAACATATTCCATTGTCTACTATAAGTGCGCCTTCTAATCATATTAAACAAACAAGTGTCTAGATCGGTGTTAGCTTTGTAAACGAGTCTGACGATGTAATCAGTAAAACTTTTATTTAATATCGTACGGATTTATATAATTTATGCTTTTGTAGCCTGTCACGTTGATTGATGTAAAACATTCTACTCCTGGTTATTGAACCTATTGTTTACTGATTAGAGGAAATAATGCCATCATGTTCATTAGGTTTCATGTTTAGCACATATAAGCATACACACACACACACCACACACACACACATACGAAATTAGTCGGTTTCTGGCTTGTCATTGTTTTCAGTCTCTGGCCGTTTAAAATAGATTTAACGCCCGGGAACTAATGAAACCATCTATCTCTATAGACATGAGTGAATTCCTGATAACATGACAACATGCTGTCTATAACATATTCCATTGTCTACTATAAGTGCGCCTTCTAATCATATTAAACAAACAAGTGTCTAGATCGGTGTTAGCTTTGTAAACGAGTCTGACGATGTAATCAGTAAAACTTTTATTTAATATCGTACGGATTTATATAATTTATGCTTTTGTAGCCTGTCACGTTGATTGATGTAAAACATTCTACTCCTGGTTATTGAACCTATTGTTTACTGATTAGAGGAAATAATGCCATCATGTTCATTAGGTTTCATGTTTAGCACATATAAGCATACACACACACACACACACACACACACATATGTATATATGTATACTCTTTTACTCTTTTACTTGTTTCAGTCATTTGACTGCGGCCATGCTGGAGCACCGCCTTTAGTCGAGCAAATCGACCCCGGGACTTATTCTTTGTAAGCCCAGTACTTATTCTATCGGTCTATTTTGCCGAACCGCTAAGTGACGGGGACGTAAACACACCAGCATCGGTTGTCAAGCAATGCTAGGGGGACAAACACAGACACAAACACACACATATATACATATATATATACATATATACGACAGGCTTCTTTCAGTTTCCGTCTACCAAATCCACTCACAAGGCATTGGTCGGCCCGGGGCTATAGCAGAAGACACTTGCCCAAGATGCCACGCAGTGGGACTGAACCTAGAACCATGTGGTTGGTAAGCAAGCTACTTACCACACAGCCACTCCTGCGCATATGTATATATATATATATATATATATATATATATATATATATATATATATATATATATATAATATATATATAATATATATATATAATATATATATATATATGTACTGTCTTTACTGTCCTGTTTTTGTTACCATTTTTACCCCTCCGCAACAAAATCTCAAATTTTATTTAATTTGCTTTTTGCGGAAAGGAATGCTTCAACAAAGTCGTGTCTCGCCTTGACCTTCAAAACGCGGAGTAGATGAAACAGAGGCGACTGAAGAAGGGGAATCTTCCTTGTGTTGTATGTTCTGTACTCTAGTTTTTCGTTGTTTAAGAAAAATGTCCATTTCCTTGGTTTTGTGTTTATGTTTTCGTTTCTCATTGTGTTGGACGTTTTTTTTTTGGTGTCCTGTACCCATATATGCATGTATATATACATGTAGATGTAGGTACGTACACACCACACACACACACACACATATATATATATATAATATATATATATATATATATATATATATATATATAGGTAGTGGGTAGCGATTTCTTCCCTACTTCAGGGAGTGTCTACCCTGCCTGATACGAATCCCGGGCTCATTTGGCTCCGGCTGACAGTACTCGGTGTGGGCCCCTATCCAGGGCTACGGAAAGGAGACAACCTTCAAAGAAATCCGGAGTGGAGGAGCCCCGTAGGCGGCTTAGTGTTCAACTCGACACTCTTCCGGCAGCTCCTGCAACCAAGCTGGTGCCAAACGTAATGCTCTGTACTCCTTGGGACTACGTCAGAAAGGTCGAGAGAGGAATCTTGACGATTGGGCTACCCAGGTTTTTCTTACATCTAGCCCAGGCCTGCGCAAAACTGGAGAGGACATGAAATGTAAAAAGCAAACTGGATTAGTTCATACGCATCTCCATTGTCTCCCGAGACAAAAGGATATATATATATATATATATATATATATATACTTTTATTAAAGCTGAATACTCTTAACAAACTGTTACTCAGAGTTTCACGGTGCCCTTCGTCGGACAGTTGTGATCCTAATGTCCGTGAAACTGTAGAGTGAAGTTTGGAGTATCAGTTTTATTCGTGTACTATTTTCTTTCAACTTGTAACGACTAATATATACATTTAGATTGACTGAGGTAGTAATACGAGTAATAAAAGTCATTATTATGAGATGATTATAAGATGATTATAAAGTAAGAGATCAAAACGGATCATGGTTACGCAAAGCTATTCATCGTTTGAAAAACACCGGCTAGTATACGGTGTCAGGTCTAATAGTTCCTGAGAAAAAATATTATTTGTAAGGGAGGTAAGTAGTTCTGGATTTAGGGATGTGAATGGTGTAGGAAGTGTATAAGTGTTAGTGGTTTCAATTGAAGAGTTAGTGGTGTTCTGTATTAAGTTGTGTTTTCATTTTTAGTTGGGGGAGAAATTTATTGATGAAAAATGCCTCTTTATTCAACCTTTGTTGCATTGTGGTGTTCTGTGAGCATTGGTAAAAGGGAAATATTTGGAAATTGGGATTAAGATATATATATATATATATATACACTAGGGTGTGCTGTAAATTTAGCGGCTTTGGGCAAAAGAAAATACAGGTGGATTAGTTCTCTTTTACTCTTATATTTGTTTCAGTCATTTGACTGTGGCCATGCTGGAGCACCGCCTTTAGTCGAGCAAATCGACCCCAGGAATTATTCTTTGTAAGCCTGGTACTTATTCTATCGGTCAATAATTTCATACAACATATTCTCCTCACAGACTCACTTATTGCAGCGGTCCTTCATTTTCTCTAAACCCTGTAAAAGAACTCGGCAGGTAAGGCCTCCAGCTAAGCCTGCCGCAGTACCCATAAAGCCAAGAACTTTTCAACACTCCCTCATATATATATATATATATGTACACATATCACACTGAAACTAATAAAGATAAAGTCTTTACTCTGGCTGTAGGGAGAACAGGATGAGATGCCATGAGACATATCTTTTGGCTCTGTGTTTCGTAAGTTTAAATTCCAAATTATTTCGCCGGAAAACCTGTCCCTGTCTGAATTCGTAAAAAAAGGCGTTAGGCTTTAAGAATTTAACCAACTACCCAAGTATTTCAGCTGACCACTTTTCATATCCGCATTTTAACTTGCAAGGACGAATGCAAAATAGCTCTCTCTCTCTCTCTTCTCTCTCTCTCTCTATCTATCTATCTATCTATCTATCTATCTATCTATCTATCTATCTATCTATCTATCTATCTATCTAACTATCTATCAACACCCGTTAAAAGGAGGACTGGGCATTCCGTGGTTGATGATGCGCAGACACGCGCTGAGACTGCGACATCTCAGGCTCTTCGTAGACGACGGTGAACAGGTGTGGTCGCCGTTTGTGAGGCACGCTTTCCCGCAGCTCGTCTCCATGACCGAACTGCAGTCGTGGATCAAAAAGAGGCTGAGGAAGGGCGAATGGCATCGCGAGTGTCGCGTTGCTCTCAAGCAATTCTGCCGTCCTGGGTCGACCTTGAGTGACTTCATCACAACCAAAGCATTCTATAGGGGATTAGTGGAGGGGAGGTACGACGACGAGCTCGGGGCGAACCTGGACGTCGACGAGGAGTACCTGACCCGCCTGTTCGGGACGACTTTCGGGCCAGGGCCCATGGACAACTTCCAGAGATCCCTGGCCTGGCAGTGCTACCGAGAAGCGCTACCCGTTCGGGATAAGCTCTACAGACACGGCTCGAGAAACACGGGGCCGACCTGCTCGAGATGCGGTCAGGGCGACGAAACCGTTCTGCACGCTCTCGTGCAGTGTCCAACAATTTCCGACCTGTGGGCTTATGTCGAACAACTGCTGTCACGTGTGGGACGAGTCGGTTTATCAGCTGAGTCTATCGTCAATATTGTCACGCCTCCTTCCTTCAAACGGGAAGGAAGAACTATTTTCATCATCCTTGTGGCTATGGCGAAAGAATGTATCTGGTGGACGCGTCTGAAAGGATTGGAGACAAACACTTTCCTCTCTGGACAATCTCTCATCAACTTCTTCAAGTACCACTTGAAAAGGAAAGTGAGAGTAGAGAGGCAAGTTTTGTCTAGCGAATGTTTTAAAAAAAGATGAGTGAATGTAGCAAGGATGGCACGTATGAATGACGAAGCCACCTTGAGCATAATCCTATGAACCCAGAAATCGAAAACAGAGAGTTGCTTATTTGCAAAAAAAAAAAAAAAAAAAGAAATATAAAATGTGACTTCATTGACCGAGGTTACCGTGGTCTTTTCCGTAGGCTTTTCTTTCCACGGGTAAACCTCACCTGTCCTCCCCTTTACACTTCATATTGACATTTCTGTGATAACGATCCCTATTGATCAATTTTTTTTTCCTCTCCCCCCCTTTTTTTTTTTAACACCCCCTTTCTTTTGTCCTCTTTCTCTCCTTTTACGATCCCTTTTGATCGAAACTCCCCCTTCCTTTTTTTTTTTTTTTTTTTTTTTAAACCTTCAAAAGAAAAGCTCTACCTTGTAATTTGTTCTATCTGTGTGCAGCCCTGTGTGGCTAATAAAGAAACATATCTATCTTGACCGAGGTCACCGTGGTTTTTCCGTAGGCTTTTTTCCCACGGATAAACTTTATCTGTTTCTCCCTTTACACTTTACATCATGACATTTCTGTGATAAACGATCCCTATTGATTGTTTTTTTCCCCTTTTTTTACGATTCCTTTTGACCGAAATCCTACCCACCCTTTTTTATTCTCCCCATAAAGAAAAGCTCTACTTTGTCATTTGTCCCCTCTGTGTGCAGCCCTGCGTGGCTAATAAAGAAACATATCTATCTATTCATCTATCTATCTATCTATCTATCTATCTATCTATCTATCTATCTATCTATCTATCTAT
>NC_043014.1:10622388-10639888 GCF_006345805.1 Octopus sinensis | reverse complement strand
TTTAATTTGTAGACTAGTTTTATCAAATCCTTGTATATCTAAATCCGAGAGAACAAGGGGCAGTGTCTGTTAGGGGTAGGACTGAGGGAATCGACAGAAATCATAGTAGGTGTAGTCATAAAAAATCAAGATTTATTAGAGGCAATATCATGAGATTTGGTAAAGGAAAAACTTAAATGAAGATGTTAGCTGACAATTAAGGAGGCTGGCCACAAGACCATTCATAATGAAACAGGGGAAATCTTATCAAGGTGGTGAGCTGGCAGAAACGTTAGTACGCCGGGCGAAATGCTCAACAGTATTTCGTCTGCCGCTACGTTCTGAGTTCAAATTCCGCCGTGGTCAACTTTGCTTTTCATCCTTTCGGGGTCGATAAATTAAGTACCAGTTACACACTGGGGTCGATGTAATCGACTTAATCCGTTTGTCTGTCCTTGTTTGCCCCTTCTATGTTTAGCCCGTTGTGGGCAATAAAGAAATAAGAGACGTTAGCACGCCGGGCGAAATGCTTAGCGGTGTTTCGTCTGCCGTTACGTTCTGAGTTCAAGTTCCGCCGAGGTCGACTTTGCCTTTCATCCTTTCGGGGTCGATTAAATAAGTACCAGTTACGCACTGGGGTCGATATAATCGACTTAATCCGTTTGTCTGTCCTTGTTTGTCCCTTCTGTGTTTAGTCCCTTGTGGGTAGTAAAGAAATAGAAATAGGTATTTCGTCTGCCGCTACGTTCTGAGTTCAAATTCCGCCGAGGTCGACTTTGCCTTTCATCCTTTCGGGGTCGATTAAATAAGTACCAGTTACGCACTGGGGTCGATGTAATCGACTTAATCCGTTTGTCTGTCCTTGTTTGTCCCCTCTATGTTTAGCCCCTTGTGGGCAATAAAGAAATAAGAAATGTATGCTAAAATTACGAGCGTATGTTTATAGTAAACAAGAGTTTTGAACCTTGATGTCAAATCTAGATATTTACATTAAACCCAGTTCTGTTTGTAACCAGAAGAAAAAGATTGATTTGATTAATTTCATTGAGTATTTTTACTGTTTCATGAGAGTAAGGATTCTCATGTGGCCGCGGGCATAGCAGCTTATGGTTATTTATAGAACACAAGCTGATCGAACGGAATCTACTTCATCTGACCATATTTGCATAAAAATGCAATTGTCAACGATGTGAATCACTCACATATACACTTCCTTCCTTCCTTCCTTCCTTCCTTCCTTCCTTCCTTCCTTCCTTCCTTCTTCCTTCCTTCCTTCCTTCCTTCCTTCCTTCCTTCTTTCCTTCCTTCCTTCTTCCTTCCTTCCTTCCTTCCTTCTTCCTTCCTTCCTTCCTTCCTTCCTTCCTTCCTTCCTTCCTTCCTTCCTTCCTTCCTTCCTTCCTTCCTTTTTCCTTCCTTCCTTCTTTCCTTCCCTCCTTTCTTTCTTTCTTTCTTTTTCTTTCTTTCTTCCTTTTTCTTTTCCTTCCTTCCTTTTTCCCTTTTCATTCCTTCGTTTATCCTTTCCTTTCCCATCTCTCTTTCCTTCCTTTTTCCTTCCTTCCTTTTTCTTTTCTTCCTTCCTTCCTTCCTTTTTCATTCCTTCCTTCCTTCCTTCCTTCCCTCCTTCCTTTCTTCCTTTTTCTTTTCCTTCCTTCCTTTTTCCCTTTTCATTCCTTCATTTTTCCTTTCCTTTCCCTTCTTTTCTTCCTTCCTTCCTTCCTTTTTCCTTCCTTTTTCCTTCCTTCCTTCCTTCCTTCCTTCCTTCCTTCCTTCCTTCCTTCCTCCCTCCCTCCTTCCTTCCTTCCTTCCTTTCTTTCTTTCTTTCTTTCTTTCTTTTTCTTTTCTTTCCTCCCTTTTTCCCTTTTCATTCTTTCGTTTTTCCTTTCCTCTCCCTTCTCGTATTCCTTCCTTCCTTCCTTCCTTCTTTCCATCTATCTATCTATCTATCAATCTGTCTATCTATCTATCAATCTATCTGCCTTTCTGTCTGTCTGTCTGTCTATCTCTCTCTCTCTATCTATCTATCAATCTATCTGCCTTTCTGTCTGGTCTGTCTGTCTATCAATCTATCTTCCCCGTTCACTATTCCTGGGAGGACCGTGGGGATCGTTCTCAGCTACCTCCTCCATAAGGTCCTATAAGAAGTAACCGCTATTACACTTTTCGCGGGTCCTATACAAACACCAACTTGGTGCACGGCACGAATAAGATCATCCCAGCTGCAATATGAAAAGGGTTCGCAAGAATAAGCCGACCACATCGTCCATCGCGCAGGTTAACTGCAGACGCATTCGGATCTTCAGCTGAAGGATCCGTTCAAAAAATATATATTGTGGTTTCTACTGAATGCCAACACAACCAGCAATAAGCTTGCAACTTGTTCTGAGAGTTATGTGGTGGAAGCATAAGGGATGCTTGTCCCGGAACCCCGAAACTGGCCCAAGAGGAAACAGCCATTAGTGATACACACTTTTTTCGAGTGTAAATAGGGGAAAATAAATTTACGTCTATCTGACAGTGTATAACCATAAGCATTGTACGCAACTATTCGCTCTGTGGTAAGGAAAAAATATGATTAACCGAACACTAATCTAGGCCTTGTGCCTAGAGTAGAAAAGAATATTTGTTTCAGTATAAGGTGGCGAGCTGGCAGAATCATTAGCACGCCTTTACGTTCTGAGTTCGAATTTCGCCAAGGTTGTCTTTGCCTTTTGATAGAGTTGGAGAACTTTGAGTAAGAATACATCGCAATATTTGTTTCAGTGACAGAAACGTTAGCACGCCGGGCGCAATGCTTTGCGGTATTTTGTCTGCCGTTACGTTCTGAGTTCAAATTCCGCCGAGGTCGACTTTGCCTTTCATCTTTTCGTGGTCGATTAAATAAGTACCAGTTATGCACTGAGGTCGATATAATCGACTTAATCGGTTTGTCTATCCTTGTTTGTCCTCCCTGTGTACAGCCCATTGTGGGTAGTAAAGAAATAGGTATTTTGTCTGCCGTTACGTTCTGAGTTCAAATTCCGCCGAGGTCGACTTTGCCTTTCATCCTTTCGGGGTCGATTAAATAACTCTCTGAAGGCGGAGAGCTGGCAGAAACGTTAGCGCGCCGGGCGAAATGCGTAGCCGTATTTCGTCTGCCGTTACGTTCTGAGTTCAAATTCCGCCGACTTTGCCTTCCATCCTTTCGGGGTCGATAAATTAATTACCAGTTACACAGTGGGGTCAATGTAATCGACTTAATACCTTTGTCTGTCTTTGTTTGTCCCCTCTATATGTAGCCCCTTGTGGGTAATAAAGAAATAAGTACCAGTTAAGCACTGGTGTCGATATAATCGACTTAATCCGTTTTTCTGTCTTTGTTTGTCCCCTCTGTGTTTAGCCCCTTGTGGGTTGTAAAGAAAAAGGTATTTCGCCTGCCGCTACGTTCTGAGTTCAAATTCCGCCGAGGTCGACTTTGCCTTTCATCCTTTCGGGGTCGATAAATTAAGTACCAATTGCGTACTGGGGTCGATCTAATCGACTGGTCGCCTCCCCCAAAATTTCGGGCCTTGTGTCTAGAGTAGAAAATAATATTTGTTTTAGTATAAGGTGGCGAGCTGGCGCCGGGCAAAATACTTAGCGGCATTTCGTCTGTCTTTACGTTCTGAGTTCGAATTCCGCCAAGGTTGTGTTTGCCTTTTATCCTTTCAGGGTCGATAAAACAAGTACCATTTGAGTACTGAAGTCGGTATAATCGATATAACCTCTGTCCTCGAAAGCACTGGCCTTGTACCAACATTTGAAATGAATATTTGTTTCAGTAGTCTACGCTCGGAGTTCGAATCCTACTGATATCAACGGCTCTTTTCATTATGTCAAAATCTATAAAAAACATATAAAAGGCAAAATCTGTTGATTGGTGGAATTGCCGGCCTATGAGACGATACATTTTGTAGTTATCTATTCCGGCTTTTTATATCTAATGCCATCGCCTGTAATGGTACATATTGGTTTTAGCTCATAAAATTCATCACCATTCAAAAACAAACCAAATTACACCAATTATCACCAATTTGTTCTTATTTTTGTTCATACCGTAAACTGTTTTATCACTGATCAGTAAACATAACAACGTATCGCAACGTCACGTGTTCTTGAAGTGCTAGAAATAAATCCATATACATGGTAACAGCATTATTTAAATTATTTACATTTGACGGATATTTGTCGTCATCTTGTTTGTTGTTAACACAACGTTTCGGCTGATATACCCTCCAGTCTTCATTAGGTGTCTTGGGGTTCTCATTCCTAAGGCTGATGAAGGCTGGAGGGTATATCAGCCGAAACGTTGTGTTAACAACAAACAAGATGAGGACAAATATCCGTCAATTGTAAATAATGTAAATAATGTACATAATTCCTCATCTCTTAAATTTAGAACGGATCTTTTCGGTTTGAACGGCAGTTTTTTCTAGCGGTGTCATATGAAATTGTCACCCATAATTATGACCCAAGTATCGATCTATTGCATTCCAATCTGTTTTAGGGTTAGGGTTAGTTAGGGTTAGGGTTAGATGTGGGGGGAAGGGTATCTTTTTTTCTTCAGAAATGTAAATAAACCCAATCTGTTTCTTAAACGAGGGACATATTCATACGGCACAGAATATTTTCACCTCAATAGACGTCATTGATTGGTTGAAATTGCAGAAATTGTAGAAAAAAACAACAGCAAATATCTTACAAACAATAGAATTTTCTCAAAAAAGCCAAGAGAAAAAGATGTTTTATAAACACATTCTACCAGTATACGAAGTTTAAAAGTGTTTAGTTACGTGGAAATTATTTTAAAAAACTGCCGTTCGAACCGAAAATATCCATGTAGAACTGTATGAGAACATATATATATAAGAAAATATACATAAGGTGTATACAACAAATAAGATAAGAACAAATATCCGTCAAATGTAAATAATGTAAATAATATAAAGATTATATGTTCTCATGTTTATTAACGTTAACACTCACTCACAAACACAGAGTTCTACAGACACAGAATCTCTTAAAGCAGGCTTGAATTTTCGTATATGGAAACATAAATATATATATTATTATTATTATTCGCGGTCGCAGGATCGCGGTTTCGATTCCCAATACCGGACGTTGTGAGTGTTTATTGAGCAAAAACACAGAAGGCTCCACGAGGCTCCGGCAGCGGGGAGGTGGCGAACCCTGATGTACTCTTTTACCACAACTTTCCCTCACTCTTTATTCCCGTTTCTTCCTGTTTCTGTTGTACCTGTATCTCACAGGGCCAGCCTTGTCACGCTCTGTATCACGCTGAATCTCCCTGAGAACTACGTTAAGGGTACACGTGTCTGTGGAGTGCTCAGCCACTTGCACGTTAATTTCGCGAGCCGGCCGTCCCGTTGATCGGATCAACAGGGATCCACGTCGTCGTAACCGACGGAGTGCCACTTATATATTATTATTATACAATATTATTAATCTTCGAACAATCTGATTGTTGCATTAAACTATTGATCGAAAAACCTTCCATAATGTTATAGTTTTAGTTACTGCAGTGTGTAGTGACTCGTTAAGTAGCCGTGGCCGCTTAATGTAGGTTTAATTGCTATACTCTTTTACTCTCTTTTACTTGTTTCAGTCATTTGACTGCGGCTATGCTGGAGCACCGCCTTTAGTCGAGCAAATAGACTCCGGGACTTATTCTTTGTAAGCCCAGTACTTATTCTATCGGTCTCTTTTGCCGAACCACTAAGTGACGGGGTCGTAAACACACCAGCATCGGTTGTCAAGCAATGCTAGGGGAGACAAACACAGACACACAAACACACACACACACATATATATATATATATATATATACATTATCGACAGGCTTCTTTCATTTTCCGTCTACCAAATCCACTCACAAGGCATGGTCGGTCCGGGGCTATCGCAGAAGACACTTGCCCAAGATGCCACGCACTGGGACTGAACCAAACGACCATGTGGTTGGTAAGCAAGCTACTTACTATACAGCCACTCCTAATACAACTAATCTACGGAAAAGACAGTTTTTCAGACATTTATGCCGCTGGAATTAGTCAATATGTTTTGCTTTGATCTGATTATTTATTATTAAGTGCCAGACACATTTGCCACCCGCTCTTTTTGAATCAATGGAAATACGAGGTTTATGAATCTCGGCATGGTTCAACCTCGTATGTATTTCTGATGTAATAAAATGATTTGAGTTGGCATGCTGGATAAAATGCTTTCCGTTACTTTGTCCGTCTTTCATCCTTTCGTGGTCGATAAAATTAAGTACCAGTTGGGTACTGGGGTCGATGTAATCGACTATACCCCTCCCCCAAATTTCAGGCCTTGTACCTATAATAGAAAGGATTATTATTATTATTATTATTTATTATTATTATTATTATTATTATTATTATTATTATTATTATTATTATTATTAAGGCGGCGAACTTGGAGAATCGTTAGCGCGCTGGGCGAAATGCTTAGCGGTATTTCACCAGTCGCTACGTTCTGAGTTCAAATTCAGCCGAGGTCGACTTTGCCTTTCATACTTTTGGGGGTGAATAAATCAAGTACCAGCGAAACACTGGGGTCGATGTAATCGACATAATCGCCCCCCAAGCATCCCTTGTGGCAAAAATTTGAATCATCATCATTATCATTATTATTAAGCTTTTTGGGACAAAACGAATTTTGCACAGCGTTATCGAATATAAGCCATCTGCTATATTATATTTTTGACCTCTGCCCTATATAGTGACTTAACTGTTCACTTGCTGTTTCATAGAAAATAAAGCTAACTCACAAATAAAAATATTCTACAGTTCTATATTTAAGAGATGAGGAATTATGTACATTATTTACAATTGATGGTTATTTGTCCTCATCTTGTTTGTTGTTAACACAACGTTTCGGCTGATATACCCTCCAGCCTTCATCAAGTGTTTTGGGGAAATTTCGAACCTGGGTTCTCATATGTTTACGATGCTGGGGTCAAGACAGATACGCTTGCATTCTCCTTTTATTGCATAAAAATTGTGTAACTGTAAGCTAACTGTAGTTGTCATGAAAAATGTAGCTTATTTCTGACTAGCAGCATAGCCCAGCGTTGCCCGGGTATGTAAGAACCCCTAGTAGGCAATGATTTGCGGCTGCAGCTGCGATTAGCAGAAGTATGCTAAGGTTATGTTGTCTGGTCATGTTTTCTCTCGTTGACTGCTTGAAGTGGCGGAATTTATAAATTTTTTTCAGAACTGGGGGAACTTTTCAAAATTTTCGCTGCGTTAGTTTTGAATTATGACATTGGGCTATGTGTGTGTCAAGTTTCATCAGAATGGGTTGAAAGCCGTGGTCAGGGTGAGGGTACAACCTGACAGACACACAGACACACAGACAGACAAACTGCCGTTTATATATAGAGAAGATGAAGCGATAGAGAAAAAACAATACGCTGGAACTACTCAAGTGAACTTGGATCTTTTGGCAACCCGCAATTTAACCATAGCACTTTTCCCACCAGCAGGACTTAAAACATGTTTACTAAAACCACATACCTTTAAGTTTACCCTACAACTTTTATTATTTCTATACCTGTCTCAGTCATTTCAATGCGGACACGTTGGAGCACTGTCTTAAAGGTTTTAGTCAAATAAATCAATCCCAGGATTATTTAAAAGCCTAGTAATTATTCTATCGGTCTTTGAACCGAACGGCTAAGTTACGGAGACATAAACACACCAACACCGGTTGTCAAGTGGTGGTGAGACGAAAATAGACACAAAGGCACACGCACATACACACACGCACGCACACGCATGTACACACACACACATATATAAATATATATACGACACGCTTCTTTCAGTTTCCGTCTATCAAATCCATTCACAAGCTTTTGGTCGGCCCCAGGCTATAGTAGAAGACACTTGACCAAAGTGCCATGCAGTGGGACGTTGTGGTGAAAGAGTACAGCAGGGTTCACTACCACCTCCTACCGGAGCTTCGTGGAGCTTTAGGTGTTTTCGCTCAATAAACAACCACAACGCCAAGTCTGGGAATTGAAACCGCGATCCTACGACCGTGAGTCCACTTCGCCTCCACACATGTATGTATACATATATGTAAAAGAAGCACTCCGTCGGTTACGACGCCGAGGGTTCCGGTTGATCCGAATCAACGGAACAGCTGGTCGTGAAATTAACGTGTAAGTGGCTGAGCACTCCACAGACACGTGTACCCTTAACGTAGTTCTCGGGGATATTCAGCGTGACACAGAGAGTGACAAGGCCGGCCCCTTGAAATACAGGTACAACAGAAACAGGAAGTAAGAGTGAGAGAAAGTTGTGGTGAAAGAGTACAGCAGGGATCACCACCATCCCTGCCGGAGCTTCGTGGAGCTTTAGTTGTTTTCTCTCAATAAACACTCACAATGCACAGTCTGGGAATTGAAACCGCGATCCTACGACCGTGAGTCCACTTCGCCTCCACACATATAGATGTATACAGATATGTAGAAGCAATAAAGAGACATGATTACACACATACATACACACAAACACTCAGTACGTACACTCACGTATATATTCATGTACGCACAGAGTTCACGCCTACGTAGAATATTTTTGCAACGTCAATGCCAAATCAAATTTGTTAGTCATAAAAGACCGAATGAACAGAGTCCCAATCCATCCACCTATCCCTCTCTCTCTGCCTGTTTCTGCCTGTCTGTCTGTCTGTCTGTTTGTCTGTCTTTCTCTCTGTGTGTCTATCAATCTATCTATCTAGCCATCTACTTATCCATGCATCCATCCGTCAGTCCATCCGACCGTCCGTCCGTTCGTCCGTCGGACCGTCCGTCCGCCCGTCTGCCTACCTGCCTGTCTGCCTGCCTGCCTGCCTGCCTGCCTGTCTGCCTGTCTGTCTGTCTGTCGGCCTGTCTGTTTTTCAATATGTCCGTCCGTCCATCTCTCTCTCTCTCCCTCACTCCCTCCCTCCCCCTACCTACCTACCTACCTACCTATCTATCTATCTATCTATCTATCTATCTATCTATCTCTCTATCTTCCTACCTACCTACCTACCTACCTACCTACATACCTACCTACCTACCTACCTACCTACCTATCTATCTATCTATCTATCTATCTATCTACCTATCTATCTATCTATCTATCTATCTTCCTACTTACCTACCTACCTACCTACCTACCTACCTACCTACCCACCTACCTATTTCTCCTCTCTCTCTCTCTCTATCTATCTATCTATCTATCTATCTATCTATCTATCTACGTTTTTGTATGTATGCTGTTAAGAATATTTAATATTCTTCCCGACGACATCATTACGATAGATTCATTTTTTTCCCCTTAGCCTATTGAGATGTTACTCCTGTCACATTGTATCACTATATTTTTCAACAACCTGTCTATGATCTGTTTGTATTCCGGAATAAAAAACTCGCATGAGTTTCCACCATGTCAATTTGTGAACTGAAACGAAAAGATATTTTTTATAGAATGAGTTTAAATAAATTATTTGCTTTTTTTTCTCTCTCCTGCCACTATTATTTCGATGTCATTTAATACGGACTGTATGGTATGTTGATGGCAGCATAGGTGGTGCAGCGAAGAAGTATTCTTTGCTATTAGATTATGTTCTCTGACATCTTGCGTTCGAGTCGCCACTTGCTCCTCTTCTTCTGTCGATAAGATAAGTATCTCTCGACAAAAAACAAAAGAGGGTTGATGTAATCTGCTATACCATAGAATTCTTTGCAGCAGCATGATTACAGTCCAGTAATTGGAACCATTAAAAGGATGAGCCAGTTCATGAATTCTTTTATTCTTTTATTAGTTTCAGTCATTTGACTGTGGCCATGCTGGAGCACCGCCTTTTAGTTGAGCAAATCGAATCCAAGATTTAACCTTTGTAAGCCTAGTACTTATTCTATCGGTTTCTTTTGCCCAACCACTAAGTCACGGGGACGTAAACATACCAGCATCGGTTGTCAAGCGATGTTGGGGGGGGGGTGGACAAACACAGACACACAAACATATACACACATACATATATATATAAATACATATATACGATGGGCTTCTTTCAGTTTCCGTCTACCAAATCCACTCACAAAGCTTTGGTCGCGCCGAGGCTATAGTAGAAGACACTGGCCCAAGGTGCCACGCAATGGGACTAAATCCGTAACCATGTGGTTGGTAAGCAAGCTACTTACCACACATCTACTCCTGCGCCTATGCACACAGCCACTCCAGCGCATATATATATAATAAATAAATAAGTTAACATTTTTAATGTCCTAAAGTTGATGAATCAACTATTGTTCTCCTCCATTTTCTTATTGCTCTATAAATTAATGGTAAAATATCTCTTTACCTTCACCCATTTAATACACTAGGTAATGTTATTGTATTGCAATAAAAAAACACTTGTGTATTAATAATTGAGTATTCTACCAACAGTATATTGGATAGATATTATCCCTTAGTGAGTTGGACTCACAACCCCTAACTTTCTTGGAGTTATATATATATATATATAATGATAAATCTCAGAGCGAGTTATAAACAGTAGCGGTAACACATCGTGTTGCATATTTGCCATTTGAATATGGCTAACCCATAAGGGTGGATGCTACTGTAGTTTGTAGCCCCAGGAAGATATCTCCTCCAGCTGGCTATAGACACACTATCTGTGTCCTGTCAGTATTTGTGAAGGGGAGTCATCCTCCCCGTCTTCAACACATGATACACACGTACCCGAGTTTCAAGGTGTTTACCTTTCATCAGCGTGTGACAATCATGGTTGTCGATGAGAAGTCAGATCCCTTCATATATATATGAAAGAGAGTAAGTAACGATTGAGAATGGGAGAAAATGAGCTGTGTAAAAATATGCGTCAATGGTGCGATCTGATTAAAGCTACTGATTCGAGAGGTAAAACTGTAGTTTCCAACTGTTTTGCATCAGTCGGGAAGTCACGATCGAGTGCTTCGATGATGTCTTTCGCAACAACATTGCTTTCACTGAGCTTTTCAAAAGCGAGATCCCATTGGTGAATGACAAGTGTGTAGCTCCCTTGTGGATCTGGCTCTATGAAAGCCTTGTTATTGGTCACTGGAGAAGGAGAGAGAGAAAGAGAGAGAGAGAGAGAGAGAGAAAGAGAGAGGAATACAAGGTTTTGGTGAACAAGTCCTATTTCTTTACTATCCACAAGAAGCTAAACACAGAAGGGACAAACAAGGACAGACAAACGGATTCAGTCGATTATATCGACTCCAGTGCGTACCTGGTACTTATTTAATCGACCCTGAAAGGATGAAAGGCAAAGTTGACCTCGGCGGAATTTGAACTCAGAACGTAGCGGCAGACGAAATATTGCTATGCATTTCACCCGGCGTGCTCGACGGAATTTGAACTCAGAACGTAACGGCAGACGAAGTACTGCTAATCATTTCGCCCGGCGTGCTAACGTCTCTGCCAGCTCTACCTTGGCGATGTTAGAATTGAGAGTGATCGGGTGATAGCTGCTTGGATCGGACAGATTACTTTTTCCCGGGAACGAGCAAAGGATACCTTGAAATATGCTTGCAAACATCAGGTATAGTCCTTTAGAGAGTGAGAGATACCGATCATGATGGTGGGGGAGAAGAGAAAAGGTGGATTCCTTAAAGATGTTTGGAATCCTTTTTGGCAAGGAATCTAGTGGAATCAGAAGCTGTTTGGGAAATATCATTACTGGACCTGAGTTGTAATATTCTTTTCTACTCTAGACACAAAGCCTGAAATTTTGAGGGAGGGGGGCCAGTCGATTAGATCGACCCCACTATGCAACTGGTAGTTAATTTATTGACCCTGTATATACATGTTGTTTCCGCATATACATTACATCTAATCGCCCATCTCGGCCATGTTGTTAATGTCAGAAATCATACGGGGTAAATATAGTAATGCAGCATGATATAATGACTAGAGGACTCAAAATTATTTATACTTATTAATTGAGGATATAATTAAAATGATTATATCAGCGGCTAGCGTATAGAAAACGACCATATCAATAAAATTAATTTAAAAATATATGATTATAAAAATATAATTATAATCAATGGCGCTGCATGTGTATATGTATGAAGGCGTGTGGACTAGAGGTTAATGTATTGTACTCACGATCATTAGGGAGTGGTTCCTTCTTCCTTCTCGAGCCACGCCTGGCTCATTAGGGCCGGTTTCCCGGTTTCCTTGGCGTATAGGTTCCCCACCTGAACGGGACGCCGGTCCGTCGCAGGTGAGCTGCAAGATGCAGTAGGAAAGAGTGAGAGAAAGTTGTGGCGAAAGAGTCAGCAGAAGTTCACCATTACCTTCTGCTGGAGCCGCGAGGAGCTTAGGTGTTTCGCTCATAAACACATACATCACTCGGTCTGAGATTCAAAGCTGCGATCCCTCGACCGCGAGTCCGCTGCTCTAACCACTAGGCCATGTGCCTCCACATAGGGAGTGGTTGGAGATCACGCGGTCGTTAGCCTCAAATCACCAGGCCTGGTCGACGTTTGTGAGAGATGCAGCGTTGAGGATGAATGAAGCCAGCTCAACCCACCCCGGGTGAATGCTGTCTCAAGACGAGAGAAGAGAGATCATTAGAATATGCCTTCAATTCTCGGACCGGGCGCTACGTTGTGTTCCTGAGCAAAATAATTCATTTTATACTGCACCAGTCTATTCAGCCGTAAATGAGCAACCCTGCGGCGGCCCGGCGTGTCGTTCAAAGGGAAGGATGTGAACTCGGTGACTTATACACAAAGGAAACCAGGTGACTGGCCTGACGAAGTCAAGGGGTCAAAGCAGAACTCATCATCATCATCATTGTTCGACCGTGGTCGAGACAATGAAATTTACCATGCTACGCCAGACTTCACGGTCCATCATATCCGCAGGTATGCCATTAGGTCTGGTTCCCTGGGGAAGAGGAACCCTGGTGCAGTTAATTGTAAATTCCATAGTCTTTTCAAATGGCTAATAATGTGTGCGCGCGCCACTACTACACACATTGGAAAGCATTGTACAACCAAGTACTAAAGAAGATCTTTCCTCCTCCATGAAACAAAGCTGTTCCCGCTGGACGTCAACCCAGTATTTCTAAGCTACGGACCGAGTGATTTATTGTAAGGTTATCTCCCTAGATAGATTGCCTTCACTACGGCTAAGGAGTCCTTTCTACCCCACTAAGCAGAACTAACAAACTATGAAATATATTTCAATGTAAATAGTGAAACGGGGATCAATCTTTTTCATATTTTCCTGTTCTTTTATGGTGCTATTCAATCTCATAACACGAAGTCCGCTTTTCTCTCCTTCACAATCAAGCCAGTATTTTTATCTTTTATCGATAAATTTATACTCTGGTAAATACAGCATTCATAATATATTCGTACATATCCATTTTGTATAACTTAGAATCTTTTATTTTCTATATAATACTACGCGCAGTATTTATTCACTACATATTCTCAAGCCGTTTTTAACACTTTCCATAACACAAATGTAAATAAGATTTGAAATCTAGATTTTATCTTATTTTTTCAGACTATTTCTAATACAGTTTCCTATTCTTTTATGTATAGCGTATCTAGGAATATGTAGATGGAAGTAACTTACTACTTGATGCCTCGATAGATATTCCACCCCATTTGACTTTCTTTCATAACGTACTAGGCGAGAGCATCATATCAATTCTTTACCAAATGTTTTTTGTTTCCTCTTCATTGCGTTTGGTTTGTGAATCCTCCTATTTTCATTATTTCCATATCAATCTCCAACAAATATCATGAAAGAACTGTCAAGATAAACATTCATACAGAGATCAGAAGATATTCTACAAACAAAGATTTATCTCCGAAGATCAACTAACACAAACATGGTTTCGAAAAGAAAAAAAAAAAAAGAAGAAAGAAAACGAAAAAACAAAACAAAACAAATAAAAACGCCTCAAATGAATAAAGCAAAAGAAATAGAAACATTTGGTATTTTCGAGAACATGGGAGACATTTAACAGTTTGAGCAGAATTCCTCTCTGGGAAAAATGGTTGTTGTAGCTGTCGAAAGAAAGCCTTGGAGAGTATCTTAAGGTCAGGTTGGAGCAAATGAGAGAAAACAATATTAAACATTTGAATTCAAAGAGACTAATTAGGAAAAGACAAGCCAATCAATAAAATGTTTTAAACAATAATTCAGTGTACCGTGAAAAGAAAATAATTCAAGCAACAAAGGGCCCTGTCACAAAGAATGCTAATATTACCAGTTCTTGAATTTATTTCGTATAAAACCGTACACAATCACTTTAAGATAGAAAGAAAAATAAATAAGAGAAATAAAAAAAAGAAAGATGAAGATAAAGCAAAAGATAAATAGATAAGCTGAGAGTGAAAGATATACCACAATCATCACTTTATTCTTACACTTTCAGCATCAAGTAGGCTGCTTATTAGAATTTAATAACAGCATAAAAAAAGATTTAGTGCCTTTTGGCGTTGCGCGCGTCAAAATTGAAGTAGGTTTAAGATCTGCGTTTCATTATCAAATGTAAATTGAACAGTCGTATATTAATTCCCAGTGGCAACTAGTGTCAGCCATTTCCACTCCGACAATTTTCTTGAAACATGTCTACAGAGACATATATGTATGTATGTATGTATGTATGTATGTATGTATGTATGTATGTATGTATGTATGTATGTATGTATGTATGTATGTATGTATGTATGTACGTATGCATCTCTCTCTCTCTCTTTTACTCTTTTACTTGTTTCAGTCATTTGACTGCGGCCATGCAGGAGCACCGCCTTTAGTCGAGCAAATCGACCCCGGGACTTATTCTTTTGTAAGCCCAATACTTATTCTATCGGTCTCTTTTACCGAACTGCTAAGTAACGGGGACATAAACACACCAGCATCGGTTGTCAAGCAATGCTAGGGGGACAAACACAGACACACAACACACACATGCATATATATATATATATATATATATATATATATATATATATATATATACATATATACGACGGGCTTCTTTTTCAGTTTCCGTCTACCAAATCCACTCACAAGGCTTTGGTCGGCCCGGGGCTATAGTAGAAGACACTTGCCCAAGGTGCCACGCAGTGGGACTGAACCCGGAACCATGTGGTTGGTAAACAAGCTACTTACCATACAGCCACTCCTGCGCCTATGTATGTATGTATGTATGTATGTATGTATGTATGTATGTATGTCATTATTTAGTTTTATTTCAATATTTCTTGCCAATAGAGAAAGGACCGGTTTCTAAACTAGATCCAAGGCTCCTTCATTGGAATTTCAACGTAAACACCAAGGTATTTTTGTATGTATGTATATGTGCAGATTTAAGGCGGCGAGCTGGCAGACACGTTAGCGCGCCGGACGAAATGCTTAGCGGTATTTCGTCTGCCGCTACGTTCTGAGTTCAAATTCCGCCGAGGTCGACTTTGCCTTTCATCCTTTCGGGGTCGGTAAATAAAGTACCAGTTTCGCACTGGGGTCGATGTAATCGACTTAACCCGTTTGTCTGTCCTTGTTTGTCCTCTCTATGTTTAGCCCCTTGTGGGCAATAAAGAAATATATATGTGCAGATTTGTATATTTTGTTTTATGTATGTATTCTCATGCATATAGTTGCATATCTAGACATGTCCATATGTATATTTAAATGATAAACTTCTGGAAAGCTTTACAGAGTTTTACAGTTCCAGTGATGGATTAGATCAGTAGTCTTCGAGTTAGCTTTATCCTTTGTGGTTTGGAGAAGCCTAATTTCTCAAGGCTGGTATTTAGGCACTGTGTTACATATCTCAGGTACCCAATAATTACAGGTATAAACCTGAACTTGTAATCTAGATAGCGTAACTGCAGATTTCTTAATAGTTCAGCGTAGGTATTATCTTTTTCACTGTTAATACCCTTTTCTCTACAGGTTAAATCTTTGCCTAAATTATTTAAAAAAATTCTGAAATCAAACTTTCCGTTGCATCATAGATACCACTGTATGTTTAATAACTCGTTATCTTACTCCACCACACTAAATCTAGGAAATATAATAGACTATATTAATAGATATAAAATTCATCTTTAGACTAATACACACTAGAACCCTTGCACAACACCCCATATTAGCCCCCAAAATAGCTCAACTAAAATATATGGTGGAATAATACAGAAAACCTGTAATTGTCGTATACCTCATACATGCCCGTTTGGGGACTTCTGTCTGCGTAAAAATGTAGTTTATAAATGTCTTGTAGAATTACCAACCAAGGACCTACATAAGTAGCGCCATAGATTTTAAACGGCGATATAGGACTCACTTAAATTTTTCAATAAGACAAAATACAAATTCTTGACATCATTAGCCACACACATATATGATCTTAAATCACAAAATATACAACATATACTGGCTTGGTCCATTATAAACGAAGCTCCCCCTTATAATAAAAAGTAACTGCAGAATATGTGGGGATGGACAAGAAACAATAAATCATATTATCTCTGGCTGCCCAGTCCTGGCTAAGAAGGAATATATTCACAGACACAACAGAGTTGGGACCTACATTCACTGGAAGCTATACCAACACTATGGAATAACAACAGAAAAAAGATGGTATAGGCACACACCAGAAAAGGTCACGGAAAACGAGAAAGCAAGCATACTTTGGGATATGCCTATACACACAGTTAGAGAAATTAAGGCCAACAGACCAGATATAGTTGTCAGAGATCATGAAGAAAAAAAGGCTTTCTATTTGATGTATCAATACCAGCAGATGACAACGTTTCTCTAAAAGAAATGGAGAAACTTTCAAAATACAAAGACCTGGAAATAGAGGTAACTCGAATGTGGAATCTAAAAACAGAAACAATTCCTATCATAGTAGGCGCATTGGGTACGATAAAAAAATATTCAGACAAATGCATAACAAAAACACCAGGACTTACAAATATATATAGCATGCAGAAAATTGCACTACTGGGCAACTGCACACATCCTACGCAAAACACTTTCAATACAGTAACTATAAGAGCATCACAACAAACCACAGCACGTACCCAAGACAGACCAGAGCTGCGCTCGGTAGTGAAGTGAAAGCACGATATAAAAATAAAACTACTGAATAATAACAACAACAACAACAACAACAACAACAACAATAATAATAATAATAATAATAATAGTAATAGTAATAATAATAATAATAATATGCCCTGATGCAGTACCAGGCAGTGGATCTCGTGGTTTCTGATCTTAACTGATTGGAAGTGTTATCATGTACATTGTTTTGTCTTGGTACTAAAAGATGGGCTACAGCAAATATTCTGCTCAATACCACAGATTTGCTTGTCAGTTGTTTGACCTTAACCAGTTGAGCATGTCCTTTAGTGGCTGACGATATGTGCATCTCTGACCACGAGCAG
>NC_043014.1:10599888-10612388 GCF_006345805.1 Octopus sinensis | reverse complement strand
TATGTTTATATTTACTTAAATTATGGGAGTATTATTTGGGCTGTCATTGTATTGGGTTGTCCGGATAACTCGTGTCGATGTATATTAGCTTACCTTTCGACTTATTTTAGAACATGGTTGAGTTCATAAAATAGGATTTGACTACACCTCCATTTAGAGCACAGTTTAAGCTATCTTTTCGTGGAAGAAGGTTTATGTTCCTATAACCTGTGTTAATTTTGCAACACTTTAAAATGGAAGATAAGAAAGTTCCTTTTCAGCACTTGATGCTTTGGGAACCAGACAAAAATTGCTGTAGCTCTGCTGGGATGTGTTACCCCACCCTCCATATTCACCAGATATTGCTCCTTCGGATCTCCACTTATTCAGGTCTCTGCAGAATAGTCTTAATGGTAAAAATTTCAATTCCTTGGATGACGTAAACAGATACGTCGATGAATTCTTTGCCATGAAACCATCTCAATTCTGGGAAGAGGGTATTTTCAAGTTAAAGGAAGGATGGAGACGTATTGTGCAACAAAATAATTTATATTTGGTTGATTAAAAATGTAATGACATGTATTTATTGACCTTTTTCTTTTCTTTAAAACTAATATGGGTTGTCATTGTATCTTCCCAGCAACTGGCGAGTAACTGCATATATCCGAAGTATTCCCTGCTTCGGGTTATTTTTTTTTTGTCTTTTGATGGTGTTTTCTTTGAGCGCTTTCCGTTGGTTCCAAGTTTACGATCTTCATCACGAAAGGAATAATGCTTTCCACATTTCAAAACTACATCTGAGCCCAAAGTATATATCATAAAGAACGACTAACACGATACAAAGGGCCCAAGAATTGACTAAGTGTAGCTGTCATAGGAAAATTTCTGAAAACACGATTTGATGACACCTTAGTTTGCAAATAAATCCATAATTCATTATATTCTCAAAAATATTCAGAGAACATTGAAAAAAGTTGGTCAGGTCTTCAACACTAAACAAAAGCACGCACACACACACATACATACATACATACATACATACATACATACATACATACATACATACATACATACATACATACATACATGCATGCATAGATACATACATGTATACATACATATATACATACATATACACACACATACATACATATATACACACATCCATACATACATGAATACATACATATATATATGCATGCATACATACATACATATATACATACATATATGCATACATACTTACATAATACATAGATATATACATACATGCATACATAGATACATACATACATACAAGCATACACACATCCATACATACATGAATACATACATATATATGCATGCATACATATATATATATGCATACATACATACATGCATACGTACATGCATGCATACATACATACATACATACATACATACATACATACATACATGCATGCATGCATGCATACATACATACATACATACATACATACATACATACATGCATGTATGCACGTATACATACATACATGCATACATAACATACATACATACAACATACATACATACATACATAGAGAATATACAAAGAGTCTTCGTCAACTGATGTAACATGTATGTATTGAGTGCTCAGTTTGGTTTACCACGAAAACTCCAGCTTGAGCTGTAACTGCTGAAAAATATTGTGACGAGACTGCCTATCGAAGGCGGCTAGAAGTGACTCCTCCTTGAGCTGATGGATATATATCAAAATGAAAAATGAGACATCGCTCAAAAAAATAATTTCTTCTTTTTTCGAGTGATGCCAAATATCTTGATGTTTTAATCTACATACATTACATACATACATACATACATACATACATACATACATACATACATACATACATACATACATACATGTGTGTGTGCGAGTGTATGTGTGTGTGAGTGTATGTGTGTGTGCGTGTGTGTGTGTTTTGCCCTCTATCCCGCTTTCTCTCTAACTCCCTGCCCTTCGTGTTCACACATATCACCTCTTTTGCTATTCTGATAATTTCTTTTTTCAGGTAAAAGTGCAGAGAAAATAATAATAAAAAAACTTGTACTTTAAAACATTGTTGTTCTATATGTGAAAATATCTGTTTACTTATGTGGGTTGCGTGAAATCGTGGGTTGATAAAAAATATAATATCATATATCATATATATATATATATTATATATTATATATATATATATATATAATATATATATATATATACATACATACATATACATATATACACACATATATATATACATATACATATATATATATATATATTATATATATACATGCACACATGCATACATACATACATACAACATACATACATACATACATACATACATACACACATACATACATACATACATACACACGTATATTTGCTGATTTACATAAATTCATATATATGTAAATATAAATCTGGTTTCTGAAAATATGGCAGACATACAAATAAGCAACGTGTGTGTTCGTACGTAGATAGCTACACCTGCACAGACATGCATACGCGCATGCACACATACATACACACACATTCATACACACATATATGTAGTAGCTATCTATCTTCTCACAGGCGATACGTCGCTCGCCTCTATGTCTGCCGTATTTGCGAGAAAAAAAAGAGAAAATGGACATCAACAAAAACACGTATATAATAGATTCGAAACTATACAAGCCTTAAGCGTCAGGCACATATTTTAAAATATAAAACGATAATTACGGAGATGTACTTGCATAGCAAGTGATTTGATCTGAGGTCGTGTGCTGAAACGAAAACAATTGCAGTGTGGAAGGGGCGTTTGTAAGCCATTTAAGAAACACACAAAAGCCGTTCGATTCACTTCAACATCTGATGCAGCATGGATTTTTGTCAGTGAACAGGTCGCGGTCTTAAAGCGACGAAAAAATTTTGTCAAATTAAACTTAAATGTTGAAGTGAATCGAACGGCTTTTGTGTGTTTCTTAAATGGCTTACAAACACCTTCCACGCTGCAAAACGATAATGTTTGGAATTTAACATTCTTTTGTTATATCTTTGCACTTTTAACATAAGCGAAATTATCAATAAGGCAATAGAGGCTATGTTTGGAAGCACGAGGTGGGAATAAACAGAGAGGAGGCGAAATAGAGGGCTGGAGAGTAACATCCTAAGACATACATATAAGATGGTCATGGAGATAGTGAAGGAGGGATGGAGAGATAGAGAGGTGCAATTAGGAAGAGAAAGGAAGAAATTTGGGTGAGAGTTATAGCTGTAACTTTATCCTGTATCTGTTACTCGTTTTAGTCAATAGACTGCGGCCATGCTGGAGGCATCCCTTTGAAGAATTTTTGTCGGATAAATCGACACCATTACTTATTTTTTAAAGCCTGTTAGTTGTTCTGTCACTTTGTTTTGTCGAACCGCTAGATTATGGGGACATAAACACACCAGCAACGGTTGTCTGGAGCTGATGGGAGACAATCACAGATATACTGACACACACACATGTATGTATGTATGTATGTATGTATGTATGTATGTATGTATGTATGTATGTATGTATGTATGCATGTGTATGTATGTATGTATGTATGTATGTATGTATGTATGTGTGTGTGTGTATGTATGTGCGTGTGTGTGTATGTATGTATGTATGTATGTATGTATACTGTTTTACTCTTCTACTTTTTTCAGTCATTTGACTGGCCATGCTGGAGCACATCCTTTAGTCGAGCAAATCGACCCCAGGACTTATTCTTTGTAAGCTTAGTACTTATTCGTCGGTCTCTTTTGCCGAACTGCTAAGTTACGGGGACATAAACACACCAGCATAGGTTGTCAAGCGATGTTGGGGGGACAAACACAGACACACAAGCATACACACACACACACGCGCACACACACACACACACACACACACACAACACACACACACACACACACACACACCACACACACACACACACACACACACACACACACACACACACATATATATATATATGGTGGCTACCCCCTCGTTATCGAGTATGGCCATTGCACGAAGCTTAATCAATGTTGTTATCGTGCAATGCATGTGCAAGAAGATTTTTTTTAAAGTAAGGAAAGGCCGTGCACTGAGTCAATCCCACTCACTAAGCAACAGCAGCCATAATCCGAAAAAAAGAACAAGTCAACATCATCGGTAACCACTGAGCCGCAGGTTTTATTTCGGAGTTATCCCAGTTACCTGAGTTACCTTCTCCTAGAAGGATGCCCTAACAAAGGCTGGGAGTCCTTCACTCCCAATGGTTTAACCGCGCGATCGGGTATTCAGTCCGATTATTTCTATGTCCCTGCGCATGATACAGCCTTGAACGTTTAGTGGATGGCCGTTGACCCTCAAGAGTTCCTCCGCCCTTTGACAGGTTTTGTTTTTCATCCCGCGGGATGAAAAACATATATATATATATATATATATAATATATATATATATATACATACATAATTACAATAACGGTAATAACGGATTTTTTAGAAATTTCTATCGGTTTTGATTCGAGACGCATAAATTATAATGGTTATTGACAATTTTGTCTTTCTTTCGGCACATTTGGCATTAGAATTTTTCTTTTGCCCTTATTTTGTAAATTATTTATAAATTTAACCTTTAAAGGTATTTTTTGATATGCTGACCATTGATAAAAATTTTTTTTCTCGAAAAAAATTTTTATCCTACATTAGTTATATATATATATACATATATACGACGGGCTTCTTCCAGTTTCCGTTTACCAAATCCACTCAAAAGCTTTGGTCAGCCCGAGGCTATAGTAGAAGACACTTGCCCAAGGTGCCACTGAGTGGCTAATAGAGAAACATATCGCTTCACCTGTCTGTCTGTCTGTCTGTCTATCTATTGGCCCATATATTTGTCCGTATGTCTATTTATTTATCTACTTCTAGATCCATAAATCTCCTCTTTTTCCTTAATTTTTTATATCCCAAAACTTATTTTATAGCCATGAACTTTTAGAACTTTCCAGACTATTATATCTATAAAAATGATTGCACAAAATCAAACCTCCTAATACCGCCTCGTTTTCGACATGTTGTTGTATTTTCTCTTTTTTTTTGTGTATTTTATATTTATTTTATTTTATTTCATCTCTCTCTCTATCTATGTTACTTAGCCTTTTTCTTATTGACATAAGCTCTCCGTTTTCAATACTCGTTACTTTACTGATGTGCATGTGTGTGTGTGTGTGTATGTATGTTTGTGTGCATGTGTGTGTGTGCATGTGTGTGTGTATGTGTATGTGTGTGCATGTGCATGTGTGTGTGTGTGTATGTGTGTGTGTGCATGTGTGATGTGTGTGTGCATATGTGTGTGTGTGCATGAGTGTGTATATGTATGTGTGTATGTGTGTGTGCATGTGTGAATGTGTGTGCATGTGTGTGTGTGTATCTGTGTATGTACGTATGTATATATGTTTGTGTGCATGTGTGTGTGTGCGTGTGTGTGTGCGTGTGTGCATGTGTGCGTGTATGTGTGTGCATGTGTGCGTGTGTGTGTGTGCATGTGTGTGTGCATGTGTGTGTGTATGTGTGTGTGCATGTGTGCATGTGTGTGTTTGTATGTGTGTGTGCATGTGTGCGTGTGTGTGCATGTGTGCATGTGTGTGTGTATGTGTGTGTGTGCATGTGTGTGTGCATGTGTGCGTGTGTGTGTATGTGTGTGTGCATGTGTGTGTGTATGTGTGTGTGTGTGTACATGTGTGTATGTGTGTGTGCGTGTGTGTTTGTGTGTGTGTGTGTGTGCGCGCATGCGTGGATGGATAGATTTATTTTAATTGGTTATGGTGTGCATATTTTTATATATTAATAAATATTCAGAAAATGTTCAGAAGATCAAGACACATTTTTATATTTCTCATACGTTTTTCAATGCTTTCATTTTTTTTTTTAATTTTTCAAAATTGTGGATTATCATGAATATTGCTTTATAAATCTACATGTGTGTGTGTGAGCATGTTTGTGTGTATGTGTGTGTATGTAGGTGTACATTTATTTATATACATGTGTGTGTGTGCGTATGCACAGATACATAGATATGTACATACATACAAACATACACACATACATACACACAAACATACACACATACATACATACACACACATACATAATGCACATATACATACACACATACATACGCACATTCGCACATACATACATGCACACATACATAGACATACATACATACATACATACACAAACACATACATACATGCACACATACATACATACACACACATACATACATACATACACACATACATAGACATACACACATACATACATACACACATACATATATACACATATATATACACACATACATACATACACGCATACATACATACATACATACATACATAACATACATACATACACACATACATAGACATAGATTCATAGACACATACATACACACACACATACATACATACATACATACAAACATGCACACATACACACATACATACGCACATACATACATACATACATACCTACCTATATACATACATACATACATACATACATACATACATACATACATACATACATACACACATACATAGACACATACATACATACATACACGCATACATACATATATACATACATAACAAACATACATACACACATACATAGACATACATTCATACACACATTCACACATACATACATACATACATACACGCATACATACATACATACATACATACATAACAAACACACATACATACACACATACATAGACACATAGATTCATAGACACATACATACATACACACACATACATACATGCATGCATACATACATACATACATACATACATACATACATACATACATACATACATATATACACACATACATAGGTCTATGCATATATGGTCCTTGGTATACTATAAGAATATCAACCCATGTTAGTACAATGTTGTCTCTCTCTGTAGTCATACCTAAAAGACTGTGAATTATAAGAAGTGAAAGTTTTGAGCGTGAGAAACACTACATTCCGACGAGAAATAAAACTTACTGCAAAGGTCAACCAAGAACTAAATTGCAATCCACATTTTTTTCACTTTTTTTTTATGGAGTGATTTTAGTTTTGCAATGCCATACCAATACAAGTATTAGAAGCTGCTTTAAAAGCTGTGTTCGAAATTCGAATCAGTATAGATCAGAAATTTAGTTCCAATAGACCTAAATTTCCACACATTTCTTTCACTGGCAAAATATTCAATGCTTTTATATGAAACGATTGAGAAATTACCGGAACAAGGTTTAATTCATATCTTACTACCATCACAGCTAATAATTATCTCCCTTCCCTGGCACTCGCTTCTCTTCTTAAGCATGTCGCTTCTCTGTTGAGCTTCGTGTTACCCTCTTTACTCTGTTACTTGTTTCAGTCATCTAACTGCGGCCATGCTGGAGCACCGCCTTTCGTCGAGCAAATCGACTTATTCTTTGTAAGCCTAGTACTTATTCTATCGGTATCTCTTTCGCCGAACCGCTAAGTTACGGGGACGTAAACACAGCAGCATCGGTTGTCAAGCGAGGTCGGGAAGACAAACACGGACGCACAAACACACACACATACACACACACCACACACACACACAGACACACACACACATATATATACGACGGGCTTCTTTTCAGTTTCCGTCTCCCAAATCCACTCACAAGGCTTTGGTCGACCCGAGGCTATAGTAGAAGACACTTGCCCAAGGTGCCACGCAGTGGGACTGAACCCAGAACCATGTGGTTGGTAAGCAAGATACTTACCACACAGCCACTCCTCTGCCTAGTTAGTTATTTCTTTTCATACACACACACATTCATATATATATATATATATATATATATATATATCACCGTCACCGTCACCATGACCGACCAGGCTATCAGATGTTGCTACACATCGCTGGTCACAATGCGCTTCGCATTGTGTTAGCCTTCAAATGACGCCACCCCGCTGGCTAAGCGAGCAGGCCGACAGAAGAAAGAGTGAGAGAAAGTTGTGGCCAAAGAGTACTGCAGGGATCGCCACCACCCCTGCCAGAGCCTCGTGGAGCTTTTAGGTGTTTTGCTCAATAACACACACAACGCCCAGTCTGGGAATCGAAACAGCGATTCTACGACCTAACCACTGGGACATTGCGCCTCACATATACATATACATAAATATATATATATATATATATATATATATATTATATATATATTATATATATATTATATATATACATATATATATATATACATATATACGACGGGCTTCTTTTAGTTTCCGTCTGCCAAATACATTCATAAGTCATTGGTCGGCCGGAGGCTATAGTAGAGGACACTTGCCCAAGGTACCACGCAGTGGAACTGAACCCGGAACCATGTGGTTCGTAAGCAAGCTACTTACCACACAACCACTCCTACGCCTAGAATATATTTCAAAATATTTCTTCGAGTTATTCTTATCTTTAGATTCGATTGCGTTAGATGATGTTTTGTTTTTTTTACAGATTTCGGTTTAATGCAGCGTGGATAAAAAAACGGTGTCTTAGCACATTGCCAACCGATGCGGTTAGGGCAAAGCAGTGTAGAGCTAATGAAACCGAGGTGCGGAGGACAACCAGGTTATCCAGATTAACTGCCGACAGCGCAAGATTCAATAATTTACAATCATCACTTCGAAATTCAGCTGGAAAAGTTGCGTCCCGTCGCGCAGAAAAAACGCGAAAATTATTGCTGCTTCACGATAAAATTAATCTACAGAGGAGCGTGCATTTCCTTTTACGCTGAATGATGCCACGACTGCTGCTGCGAGGTTAACGAGCTGATTCAGTGCAACTTTTATATCTATCTATCTATCTATCTATCTATCTATCTATCTATCTATCTATCTATCTATCTATCTATCTATCTATCTATCTATCTACCTATCTATTAATCTATCTATCTATCTATCTATCTATCTACCTATCTATTAATCTATCTATCTATCTATCTATCTATCTATCTATCTATCTATCTATCTATCTATCTATCTATCTATCTATCTATCTATCTATCTAACCTGGACGTCGACGAGGAGTACCTGACCCGCCTGTTCAGGACGACTTTCGGGCCAGGGCCCATGGACAACTTCCAGAGATCCCTGGCCTGGCAGTGCTACCGAGAAGCGCTACCCGTTCGGGATAAGCTCTACAGACACGGCTCGAGAAACACGGAGCCGACCTGCCCGAGATGCGGTCAGAGCGACGAAACCGTTCTGCACGCACTCGTGCAGTGTCCAACAATTTCCGACCTGTGGGCTTGTGTCGAACAACTGCTGTCACGTGTGGGACGAGTCGGTTTATCAGCTGAGTCTATCGTTAATATTGTCACGCCTCCCTCCTTCAAACGGGAAGGAAGAGCTATTTTCATCATCCTTGTGGCTATGGCGAAAGAATGTATCTGGTGGGACGCGTCTGAAAGGATTGGAGACAAACACTTTCCTCTCTGGTCAATCTCTCATCAACTTCTTCAAGTACCACTTGAAAAGGAAAGTGAGAGTAGAGAGGCAAGTTTTGTCTAGCGAATGTTTAAAAAAAGATGGGTGAATGTAGCAAGAATGGCACGTATGAATGACGAAGCACCTTGAGCATGATCTATGAACCAGAAAATTGAAAACAGAGAGTTGCTTATTTGCAAAAAAAAAAAAAAGAAATATAAAATGTGACTCCATTGACCGAGGTTACGTGGTCTTTTCCGTAGGCTTTCTTCCACGGGTAAATCTCACCTGTCCTCCCCTTTACACTTCATATTGACATTTCTGTGATAACGATCCCTATTGATCAATTTTTTTTTCCTCTCCCCCCTTTTTTTAACCCTCCTTTTTTTTGTCCTCTTTCTCTCCTTTTACGATCCCTTTTGATCGAAACTCCCCCTTCCTTTTTTTTCAAAAGAAAAGCTCTACCTTGTAATTTGTTCTATCTGTGTGCAGCCCTGTGTGGCTAATAAAGAAACATATCTATCTATCTACCTACCTATCTATTAATCTATCTATCTATCTATCTATCTATCTATCTATCTATCTATCTATCTATCTATCTATCTATCTATCTATCTATCTACTACCTATCTATCTATCTATTATCTATCTATCTACCTACCTATCTATACTATTATCTATCTATCTATCTATCTATTCTATCTATCTATCTATCTATCTATCTATCTATCATCTATCTATCTATCTATCTATCTATCTATCTATCTATCTATCTATCTATCTATCTATCTATCTATCTGACGAAGCCACCTGAGCATAATCCTATGAACCCAGAATTGAAAACAGAGAGTTGCTTATTTGCAAAAAAAAAAAAAAAAAGAAATATAAAATGTGACTTCATTGACCGAGGTTACCGTGGTCTTTTTCGTAGGCTTTTCTTTCCAAGGGTTAAACCTCATCTGTCCTCCCCTTTACACTTCATATTGACATTTGTGATAACGATCCCTATTGATAATTTTTTCCTCTCCCCCCTTTTTTTAACCCCGCTTTTTTGTCCTCTTTCTCTCCTTTTACGATCCCTTTTGATCGAAACTCCCCCCTTTCTTTTTTTTTTTTTTTTAAACCTTCAAAAGAAAAGCTCTACCTTGTAATTTGTTCTATCTGTGTGCAGCCCTGTGTGGCTAATAAAGAAACATATCTATCTATCTATCTATCTATCTATCTATCTATCTATCTATCTATCTATCTATCTATCTATCTATCTACCTACCTATCTATCTATCTATCTATCTATCTATCTATCTATCTATCTATCTATCTATCTATCTATCTATCTATCTATCTACCTACCTACCTATCTATCTATCTATATATCTATCTATCTATCTATCTATCTATCTATTTATCTCAGCTGAGTCTATCGTCAATATTGTCACGCCTCCTTCCTTCAAACGGGAAGGAAGAGCTATCTTCATCATCCTTGTGGCTATGGCGAAAGAATGTATCTGGTGGACGCGTCTTAAAGGATTGGAGACAAACACTTTCCTCTCTGGTCAATCTCTCATCAACTTTTTCAAGTATCACTTGAAAAGGTAAGTGAGCGTAGAGAGGGGAGGTTTATCTAGCGAATGTTTAAAAAAAAAGATAGATGAATGTAGCAAGGATGGCACGTATGAATGACGAAGCCACCTTGAGCATAATTCTATGAATAAGGAAAAATTTAAAACAGAGAGTTACTTATTTGCAAATAACTGTGTTAACATGTAACCTTATTGATCGAGGTTACCGTGGTCTTTTTCGTAGGCTTTTCTTTCCATGGATGAACCTTATCTGTTTCCCCCTTTACACTTTACATCATGACACTTCTGTGATACACGATCCCTATTGATCGTTTTTTTCTTTTCTTTTTTCCTTTTTTCTTTCTTTTTCTTCTTTTTCCTTTCTACGATCCCTACTGATTGAAAACCTATCACACGTTTTTATTCTCCCCAAAAAGAAAAGCTCTACTTTGTAATTTGTTCCGTCTGTGTGCAGCCCTGTGTGGCTAATAAAGAAACATATCTATCTATCTATCTATCTATCTATCTATCTATCTATCTATCTATCTATCTATCTATCTATCTATCTATCTATCTATCTATCTATCTATCTATCTATCTATCTATCTATCTATCTCACTAGCTAGCTAGCTAGAAGGTAGCTATCTGATATTGTTGTAAGTGGCCTTCGATGACAAAAAGAAAAAAAAGTGATGAGAACACTTTAAAAAAAAAATCATTAAAAAAATATCCTCAGTTGAGGATATAGGCGCAGGAGTGGCTGCGTGGTAAGTAGCCTGCTAGCCAACTACATGGTTCCGGTTCAGTCCCACTGCGTGGCATCTTGGGCAAGTGTCTTCTACTATAGCCTCGGGCCGACCAATGCCATGTGAGTGAATTTGGTAGACGGAAACTGAAAGAAGCCTGTCGTATATAGTATATATATATATAATATATATATATATATATATATATATATATATATATATATATATATATATATATATATATATATATATATATATTATATATATATATATATGTATGTGTGTTTGTGTTTGTGTCTGTGTTTGTCCCTCTAGCATTGCTTGACAACCGATGCCGGTGTGTTTACGTCCCCGGCACTTAGCGGTTCGGCAAAAGAGACCGATAGGATAAGTACTGGGCTTACAAAGAATACATCCTGGGGGGGGGGTCGATTTGCGCGACTAAAGGCGGTGCTCCAGCATGGGTGCAGTCAAATGACTGAAACAAGTAAAAGAGTAAAAGAGAGAGTTGAATTTTATCAATAATAAATATTGTCGCTGTCATTTCATCTGTTGTGTCGTCTGCTGTTTTACAATATGGTTGTTCATTCCGCCACATCGAAACAACTTTTACTGATATAGTGTCATTAATTATTGTTGCACCACCGCCACCACCACCACCACACCACCACCACC
>NC_043014.1:10587388-10592388 GCF_006345805.1 Octopus sinensis | reverse complement strand
AGATTCTTTATATGAGTTGGTGTGTTGAAGCATATTCTGTCGTGTCTGGGGAGAGTCATTTAACAACTATTTTCGTTTAAATATTTCTTAAATATCTTAAATATTTCGTTTTTGGATTTGGCTTGCAAGATTCTTTATATGAGTTGGTGTGTTGAAGCATATTCTGTCGTGTCTGGGGAGAGTCATTTAACAACTATTTTCGTTTAAATATTTCTTAAATATCTTAAATATTTCGTTTTTGGATTTGGTTTGCAAGATTCTTTATATGAGTTCGTGTGTTGAAGCATATTCTGTTGTGTCTGGGGAGAGTCATTTAACAACTATTTTCGTTTAAATATTTCTTAAATATCTTAAATATTTCGTTTTTGGATTTGGTTTGCAAGATTCTTTATATGAGTTGGTGTGTTGAAGCATATTCCGTCGTGTCTGGGGAGAGTCATTTAACAACTATTTTCGTTTAAATATTTCTTAAATATCTTAAATATTTCGTTTTGGGATTTGGTTTGCAAGATTCTTTATATGAGTTCGTGTGTTGAAGCATATTCTGTTGTGTCTGAGGAGAGTAATTTAACAACTATTTTCGTTTAAATATTTCTTAAAATCTTAAATATTTCGTTTTTGGATTGGTTTGCAAGATTCTTTATATGAGTTCGTGTGTTGAAGCATATTCTGTTGTGTCTGGGGAGAGTCATTTAACAACTATTTTCGTTTAAATATTTCTTAAATATCTTAAATATTTCGTTTTTGGATTTGGTTTGCAAGATTCTTTATATGAGTTGGTGTGTTGAAGCATATTCCGTTGTGTCTGGGGAGAGTCATTTAACAACTATTTTCGTTTAAATATTTCTTAAATATCTTAAATATTTCGTTTTGGGATTTTGTTTATAAGATTCTTTATATGAGTTCGCGTGTTGAAGCATATTCTGTTGTGTCTGAGGAGAGTAATTTAACAACTATTTTCGTTTAAATATTTCTTAAATATCTTAAATATTTCGTTTTTTTGGATTTGGTTTGCAAGATTCTTTATATGAGTTCGTGTGTGTTGAAGCATATTCTGTTGTGTCTGGGGAGAGTCATTTAACAACTATTTTCGTTTAAATATTTCTTAAATATCTTAATATTCGTTTTTGGATTGGTTTGCAAGATTCTTTATATGAGTTGGTGTGTTGAAGCATATTCCGTCGTGTCTGGGGAGAGTCATTTAACAACTATTTTCGTTTAAATATTTCTTAAATATCTTAAATATTTCGTTTTGGGATTTGGTTTGCAAGATTCTTTATATGAGTTCGTGTGTTGAAGCATATTCTGTTGTGTCTGAGGAGAGTAATTTAACAACTATTTTCGTTTAAATATTTGTTAAATATCTTAAATATTTCGTTTTTGGATTTGGTTTGCAAGATTCTTTATATGAGTTGGTGTGTTGAAGCATATTCTGTTGTGTCTGGGGAGAGTCATTTAACAACTATTTTCGTTTAAATATTTCTTAAATATCTTAAATATTTCGTTTTGGGATTTTGTTTATAAGATTCTTTATATGAGTTCGCGTGTTGAAGCATATTCTGTTGTTTCTGAGGAGAGTCATTTAACAACTATTTTCGTTTAAATATTTCTTAAATATCTTAAATATTTCGTTTTTGGATTTTGTTTACAAGATTCTTTATATGAGTTGGTGTGTTGAAGCATATTCTGTTGTGTCTGGGGAGAGTCATTTAACAACTATTTTCGTTTAAATATTTCTTAAATATTTCGTTTTTGGATTTGGCTTGCAAGATTCTTTATATGAGTTCGTGTGTTGAAGCATATTCTGTTGTGTCTGAGGAGAGTAATTTAACAACTATTTTCGTTTAAATATTTCTTAAATATCTTAAATACTTCGTTTTGGGATTTTGTTTATAAGATTCTTTATATGAGTTCGCGTGTTGAAGCATATTCTGTTGTGTCGGGGAGAGTCATTTAAAACTATTTTCGTTTAAATATTTCTTAATATCTTAAATATTTCGTTTTTGAGTTTTGTTTACAAGATTCTTTATATGAGTTGGTGTGTTGAAGCATATTCTGTTGTGTCTGGGGAGAGTCATTTAACAACTATTTTCGTTTAAATATTTCTTAAATATTTCGTTTTTGGATTTGGCTTGCAAGATTCTTTATATGAGTTTGTGTGTTGAAATGAAGCATATTCTGTTGTGTCTGGGGAGAGTCATTTTCTTTTAGTGCCTTATAATTTAACACACTCACCGGTAAAATTTCCACTTATTTCTTATTTTTAGTTTCCTAAAATTTTCGTTGCGTCTTGCAACTCAAGACGCAAGACGCAAAATTAAGAAATAAGTGGAACTTTTGCGGGTGAGGCACAAAAAGGCACAAAACGAAGATGACTCTCCCCAGGCACAACAGAATTTCTTAAATATTTAAGTCGGATAAAAACGGTTGCCATTCCGTAATAAACCTTTCTACTATAGGCACAAGGTTTGAAATTTGGGAGAGGTGGATAGACGATTACATCAACCCCAGGCACCTGTAGCCATTCCGTAATAGTACAACCTTCCTAAATGATATCTAACTTTTAATCATCCTGCCGGTTGCCAGCGGAACTTGTGACAAAATAGTATCTCGTTTTCCTATGTATAATCGTCCTACCGGCTTTCAGCGGTGCTAGTGACTGAGTAGTCGCCGATTCTCTGTTTCGATGGAAGAGCGACTCGGCCAGCATGAGGTGTTAGCAGATGCCTGTTGCTGATGAAGCATAAGGCATGCTGAAATCATGTGATACAGCAGTGCCGCTTCTAGTCCTTCACATTTCTTATCTGCTACCGATACCTTTGTGTTTTTATACAGTAGACTCTACACTGTATGAGAGATGTTCTCAGGGTCAATACGGCAGTATTACGATACTCATATAATACATACACATTACGTAGGATATGTGGAAGCACATGGCCTAGTGGTTAAGGCAGCAGAATCGCGGTCGAGGGATCGCGGCTTCGAATCTCAGACCGGGCGATGTGTGTGTTTATGAGCGAAACACCAAAGCTCCACGCGGTACCGGCAGAAGGTAATGGCGAATTTCTGCTGACTCTTTCGCCACAACTTTCTCTCACTCTTTCCGCCTGCATCTAGCAGTTCACCTGCGGCGGACCGGCATCCCGTCCAGGTGGGGAACCTATACGCCAAAGAAACCGGGAAACCGGCCCTTATGAGCCAGGCGTGGCTCGAGAAGGAAGAAATAACAATACGTAAGATATAAAGTTTGCTATTAAAATATTTTTATATAAAAACAAAACGAGAACGAAGGAGATGGTAATGTACTTTTCTTGAGCCCTAAGAATCGAAACTGGTTACTCGTTTTCCATCGACCCCCATTGTTCAACTCGTACTTATTTTATTGACCCCGAAAGAATGTAAGGCAAACTCGACCTCGTAAGAATTTGAACTCAGAACTAAAGACGGACGAAATGTCACAAAGCATTTTGCTTGACTTGCCAAACGAAGACTTTAATAATTATAATAATCCTTTCTACTAAAGGTACAAGGCCTGAAATTTTGGGGGAGCGGCCCCAGTGTTTCACCGGTACTTAATTTATCGACCCCGAAAGGATGAAAGGCAAAGTCGACCTCGGCGGAATTCGAACTCAGAACGTGCTAACGGTTCTACCTGCTCGGTGCCTTATACGATAGCTTTAATAATCATTATAATCCTTTCTACTGAAGGCGCAAGGCTTCACATTTGTCGGGTGGGGACTAATCGATTACATCGACCCCAGTGTTTGACTGGTACTTAATTTATCGACCCTGAAAGGATGAACGGCAAAGTCGATCTCGGCGGAATTTGATCTCAGAACGTAGCGGCGGACGAAATACCTATTTCTTTACTACCCACAAGGGGCTAAACACAGAGGACAAGCAAGGACAGACAAACGGATTAAGTCGATTGTATCGACTCCAGTGCGTAACTGGTACTTATTTAATCGACCCCGAAAGTATGAAAGGCAAGGTCGACCTCGGCGGAATTCGATCTCAGAACGTAGCGACGCGCGAAATACCTATTTCTTTACTACCCACAAGGGGCTAAACACAGAGAGGACTAACAAGGACAGACAAAGGGATTAAGTCGATTACATCGACACCAGTGCGTAACTGGTACTTGTTTAATCGAACCCGAAAGGATGAAAGTAAAGTCGACCTCGGCAGAATTTGAATTCAGAACGTAACGGCAGACGAATTACCTATTTCTTTACTACCCACAAGGGGCTAAACACAGAGAGGACAAACGAGGACAGACAAATGGATGAAGTCGATTATATCGACTCCAGTGCGTAACTGGTACTTATTTAATCGACCCCGAAAGGATGAAAGGCAAAGTCGACCTCGGCGGAATTTGAACTCAGGACGTAACGGCAGACGAAATACGGCAACGCATTTCGCCCGGTGTGCTAACGTTTCTGCCAGCTCGCCGCCTTTTCAAATATAAAAATAATTCTTTCAACAATAAGCAAAAAAAGAAAAAGCTTGCAATTTTTTAAGGAGGCGGCTAGTCGATTACATCGATCCCCGTGCTCAAATGATGCTTTATTTTATCGATCTCGAAGAGACAAAAACCAAAGTTGATTTCGGCCCAATTTCAACGCAGAACTTAAAAAAAGAAAAGGAAGAAATAGCGCCAAGCATTTTCTCCAACCTGTTAACGCTTTTGCTAGCTTGCCACCTTTACCGTCAGTAAATATCTTTATATATAAAAGAGAAGTTGTGTGTCTGTCTCCTACGATTTAGATTCCTAACTACTCCCACATTTTGCGGTGCAGTTTAACCAAAACCGGGTATCTTATAGTCGTGATCCATATCGAGCCCTTCTGGGTATTAGCGCGCGTCTACGATGAGTCTACGATGAGTCTACGATTTAAAAAAAAAATTACCATCATTTTTTTCCATTTTAATGCATTTTTTCGCTATTATATAAGGGAAGTAACTCTCTAAAAATGTCTACGATGAGTCAACGATTTAAA